>NC_056751.1:35450343-35520343 GCF_019279795.1 Protopterus annectens | reverse complement strand
CTCATTTTCAGTGGAGACCCGAGGAGAAAAGCTCCAAAAATATGTCAAAAATTACATAAATTCAAGTCTACACCAATAGAAATTACAAAAATTCAAGGCTGTACAATTTGAAATTTGACAATTACATGGAATGTGTAAAAATGATAAAAGTGCAAATTATACAGAAAAGAGATAGACCTGAGTAAGTAAACACAAGATTAACTGTCTAGAGTGAAAGAAGCTAATTCAGATTTTTGATTTTATATTTTTATATATCTATATCACTTTTATATATATATATATATATATATATATATATATATACATTTGTGTTTTTCGGCTTTTCCCGGTTAGGGGTCGCCACAGCGGACCTCCGGTCTGCTAATGATTGGCAGTGGATTTTTAGAGTGCAGAGTTGCCAGCCCGACATTGAAAGAAGCCACACCCATTCACGCACGCACCTACTAGCATGTCTTTAAATGTCACTCGACCGCGGGGAGGACATGCAGACTCCATATATATACATTTTATATATATATATATCTATATATATATATATATATATATATATATATATATATATATATATATATATATATATATCTATATGCATACATACAGACACACACGTATACATACACATATGCATAGATATACATACATATAGATATATACATATATATCTACACACACACACATGAAAAATTACAGCAAAGTGCCATAATAGATCAAAAACTAGGCCCTCTACATAAAGAAATTCCTTACAGACTCTGCTAAGGTCCCTCTAGCTGCCACTTACCTTTTACCCTCTCTCCTATATGGAGCTCCTATCATGACCAACCTACAAGCCTTACTTAGTTCTAAACTTGAACAGTGCTATAACTAAGCTGTCAGATTCACTTGCAAGAAACCTTACCAAACCCATCACTGTTTAGTACTAAAACACTTAACTGTCTCGAGTTTCCTCAACACCTGTTATACTCAGCTCACCTTCACCCATAAAACCATCCATAACCCATCTGTTTGCCCAGCAATTCAATCTCTGCTCCAATACTATCTTCCAAATTGTCCCCTTCGGTCACATAACAAGCAACTGCTTACCACCTACAAACCACAAAAGGATGCTGGGGTAACTTTCTATTCCAATAGTGCAGCTAGAACTTGGAATACAATTCCTATATCAATCAGGTCTATCACACACCTTCATCTTTTCAAACCATTACTAAAGACTTCCTCTCTACCTCCTGGCTTTGTCCCTGCTCTTTATCTGGAACACAGCTCTCAAACATCCTTCATCACCTTTTTTATACCGCCTTTAAAGCACTAAATCACTTAACCTGCTTATTCCCTTCTAAAACCGCCTTTTATTTTACTTTTTAAACTACTATACCTAGCTTCTAACTAGCATAACCAAATTGCTATTCCATCACTACTTCTTTATTAACACCCAGACTTGCTTATCTCATCTAATGCTTCACTCTATTGAATTTCTTAGATTATTCCTACCTATCTCATACACCACTCTTCTACCTGTAAAGTCTCAATACAAGGCATGTAAATTTAATGTTTGTGAATATAAATATAAATTGTATTATTCTGAATATTATATACGTATCCACTGAAACTGCATTATAAAATTTATTGTAAACATTAATTGCATTCAATATGATACCTTGGAGCTTTCCTCCCTAGGCCTACTTTGAAAAAGGGCACCTGGGCCCAGTTGGATTTTCCTGGTAAACAAATGTCAATAAATAAATAACAAATAAAATAAGTAACACCAGGTTTCAGGATAGCATGACATATCATCAATACTAATATGCCAATGAAACTGTACAATGTTTCTCTTTCAGCCGCTTTCATCCTTTTCCTCAACCTGCACTGTACGATGGAACCTGATAATCCATATAACAAAAACGGCATATAACACAAGCATAACCAACAATATAAAATAAAAATAACATGGACAGGTGGGATGGGGTGTTCATTCTGGAGAGAGAGAGAGAGAGAGAGAGAGAGAAAGACAGAGAGAGAGAGAGAGACAGAGAGAGAGAGAGAGACAGAGAGAGAGACAGAGAGAGAGAGAGAGAGAGAGAGAGAAATGAGGTCAATTGTGTAGCTTCAAACACTGCTACACTACGTAGTTTCCCAGCTAGTGTCTTTCCAGTATTCATAATGCATGGGCAGATTCCCAAAGTATCCAAGCTGACAAAGAACAAAAATGCACTTAACAGAAGGTTTTAAATAAGTTTTTTTTTTTTTTGCCCTTTGCTGCCACTGACTTCTGGCACCTCTACTGTCAGCTCACATACTACCTTGTCCACTGTTGTGACATGCACTGAGAGGGCCTCCCTTCTAAGAGAGCCTTTAAATGCAGGGAGAAGACAGTTCTCTTGTGTGCTGATTGTAAGAGATGCAAGTCATAATGACTCAAGAGTGGGACTGAGGTGAGGCCTGTCATGCTGTAGCTTGCAGAGGGTTTTCTCCTTTAAAGCTCCATCTCCCTCTGATGTGCAACTGTGTGAGCAATGGCACTGTGAGGGTAATGCTTTCACCTAATTTGTGGTGCCTCTCTCTATGCTCACTCACACACAGCATCACAGCTCCCACTTCAGTCCTAGTATCATCAATATGGCTTGCAAATCAGCCATGCCACTCACAAGTCCCCTCTCCCTAGAAGAGTTGAGCAGGGCAATGACTCATCATTCCTCTTCCACATGACCAGCTCCAACAGCTGTTTGAGCTGCTAATCAAACTAATATAACCTGGATCTTAGTCAGGGCTTTATCTTTCTCTGTCATGAAGCTGGCTAGAAGGTTTTAAATAAGTGCAAACTCTCCCAGTGTTGTGTACAGCAACAAAAACTAAAACATTCAATTATTTATTTATTTATTTACCGGGAAATTCCAACTGGACACAGGTCCTTTTCAGTGGAGGCCCGGGGAGAAAAGCTCCACAGAACAATAAATGAGCAGCAGAGTACATGAAGAACAATTGAATATACATACAATAGCAAATAATACACACTGCAGCAAACATTAGCTATACATACAATATGAAACATAGTAATGAACAGATATACCAATATCTAGCTAAAGGCTAGGAATAAAGGTAAGATAGTAGTAAGTGCAAACAGATACTGTTCTAAACTCGTATACCTAAATCTTATATACAAATACTGCACTAAACTCAAGCAGATATAAAGCAGAAGCTCCACACGAAGGTGGAACAAGCTAGAAGGTCTAATAAATGAATACACAGCAAAAGAGCAAAACAATGAAGGGGTCCAAGACACTGTTACAAAATCCCATATGCCAAGTAACTCCAAGTCTATGAAAAGCACAATAATCCAACGCTGTCCAGTATTAAAAAAGGAAGTTTAATTGCAATATAGAAAGGTTAGCGCTTTCGCTGAATAGCTTCTTCAGACCTTAATACAAATGAACCAAAAATCTACAGCTCTTAAATATACAAAAAGGCGCCAAACCAATGAATGCTACTTAAAGCTGTCTAGACATTGTTAAAACACATTCTAATGCATCAAGGCTTACTCAATAAAAACGCATCATTATAAAACAAATCATTAAAAACATATATGTAAACTACAATTACTGATGCTGAATGATATAAACATGCATCAAATATTTAAAAACTAATAACATATGAAACTTATGATGTCTAACATGAAATGATGAACACAAACTCTAGTTCATTTACAATGTCTTATCCTCCTCAATTTCAAAAGTGGACGTAAGGGGACTTTACCATTGAGTCCTGGTGGCATATCGGATCTAAACCTAATGATCCAGTGTGTCTCTCTAGCCTCCGTATAATTCTCAATGTCTCCCCTTCTATGAGTTTTAAAGACTTGTTCCAGAATCCTAAACTTAAAATGATGGTCTATACCACTGTCATGTACATGTTTGGCAAGCACATTGTGCAAATGACCCTTCCTAATATAGTAGACGTGTTCACGAATCCTGTCTCTAAGACAGCGATTCGTTTTGCCTATATAGAATGCCGAACAGGCTACACAGGATGCAATGTACACTACATTCTTAGACATGCAATTCCCACGTGCCCGTATGGTGTAGTCACCTAATCCTAGGGGATGTGCAAAAACTGGATTTGTAAGGATGTAAGAACAGAAATTGCATCTATTGCATGGTACTGAAAAATGCTCATGAACCTCCAAATCGCGATGTAGAGTCTTTGGATAACATAATAGATTCTTAAGATTCTTCTTGTTCCGGTATACGAACCTAGGTCTATCCCCACAAATCTCTTTAATTTTAGGGTCTACTGACAGGACATGCCAGTGTTTAATGAAGATGTCTTTAATGAAACCTATATCTTTGGTATAATACACTGGAAAAACTACTTGTTGATTCTGCCCATGCAGACTGGTGATTACACAATTATCATCAGTCCTAGTTAGATAGTGTTCATCTGCCCCTTCAGAGAAATAGGGCTTGGCTCTAGTATCCCTAAGAACTGAAATATCATCCAACCCTGTTCTAAAATCTATCGTACTGTAACTACGTTCTCTCAGCCTGTCCTCCAAGTCCTGCAAATCCGTTCTATATGCTAAGTCACCAGGTGTATATCTGGACACACGCATGGCTTGTCCACGAACAATGTTCTTATAGACAAAGCCAGGATGCATGCTATGACGGTGCAGGAGTGTATTCCTATGACAAGGTTTACGATACAGACCTGTATTGATCATCCCATCTGCCAACTTCTCAACATATACATCTAAGAATGGAATGTATCTGTCAGACCATTCCACTGTAAAATTTAAGTCTGCATCCAGCGCCGATTAATTCCCAGAGGACTGAGAGTGCTCAAAATGCCGACCACGGCTACACTCTATCCAGAGCTGCTCTTCGAATGTCAGCAGTTAAACATCGAGGTAAGCCTCAATTATATGAGGTTAATGAACAAGTTTTTTAATCCGATAGAGGAAGCATTGAGGCAGGACATACAGAGTCAACGATTAGACATTTATACCAAGTATCCTGCCTCAGCTGTTGATAACGCCTGTAACTTATTGCTGGACAATGTTATACAATATGAGAGATGCCTTCTTAATCAGAAGAGGGCGAAACTCCAAAGGGACAGTAATGATTTTAGGCTGGGCCAGATTTTTACTTGGCCCAGGGGCAGCGTGACAACTAGTCGCAATATTGCATTTATAGAGACTGTTAATGGAACTACTCGACTGAATAATGTTACTTTCTCAGAGAATGACATTGGTTTAGATCAAGTTAGTAGGTCAGATACTGGAGTTGTAGATACTGTTGATAATACAGCCACTGGAGAGATGGCTATTACTAATAGTGATGTTGTTATATCACTTGTACAAGCTGTTGTTAATAATGACATACAAGCCATTCACCCTGAGCCTGTGGTTCGGAGGAAGGTCATTAGTACACCATCAGTCATGGTCAGCAATGATACTAGTGTTGGGAACAGTAATAATAATGAGTTGATTCCAGTGAGTTCCGCACAGGCTTTCAATAGCAAGCACCCTTTCCCCATCAGATCACTCACCAGGGAGGGGAGGACGCGCTCTATCAGCAGGGGGCGTCAGAAACGGAAACTATCCCCAGACAGACAGCCCAACCGAAACATCAAGAAGATGTGGGAAGGGAAGTAAATGATATAGTATTTAATTTATCTAGTCATGACTTGAGTTTAGATGAACTAAAAGTCTTGTCAAAGGGGCTTACATTCATTCCCACTATGTTTAGTAGGTATGAGGAAACATTAAGAGACTTTAAGTTATTTGTTAGGAATTTGTCGTTGAGAATTGAATATAATGGAATGGAAACCATTTCTAATCACTCTTATAGAAAACCCAGCACATTTGTACCACCAATACACCCCTTAGTTGCGGCTTACAGTAAACTAGTAGAGGATGATTTGTACAAGATGAAGGGACAATATGGTCCTCGCGACAGGAATAAATACAACCTTACATTTAAACAAAGAGAAGCTTTGAACAGGTTGTGTCAAAATCAGGATATCATCATACGCCCAGCCGACAAAGGGGGAGGGATTATGGTTTTCGACACTGCCAGATATCGACATGACATGATGAACATGCTAGGAGAAGAGAGATTTTATGAGCCCATTTCAGGGGACAGGGTTGATTTTATTATCAATAGGATACAGGTGATATTGGCAGATTTGCTTGAGAATAAAGTTATTGATCAAGCTTTATTTGAGTTTTTGTATGTTACACATCCACTGATACCAGTCATACAGGGCCTTCCTAAGATTCACAAGGACCCTATTTTTCCACCTATGAGACCTATAGTGGCTGGTAGAGGGTGGTCCACCGAACCACTCTCTATATATATAGAGAGTAAATTGAGACCAGTGGTAGAAGCCAATTGTCATATTCTCAAGGACACTAAACAATTCTTGTTAGACCTCTATCAATATATTAATTCTTGTACATATTTAGAGGGATTCCTCTTGGTGACAATGGACGTCCAATCCCTTTTCACAGTTATACCTAACACTGAGGGTATTAACATGATTAGCACTTATTTGAGAAGGTCAGACCTATCATTAAATATTGATATTGAGTTGATTCTCAATTTACTAGAGATTGTACTGGAGTCGAACGTGTTCTGTTTCCAAGAACGTACTTTCCTTCAGCGAGATGGCGTAGCTATGGGCACTTCATGTGCCAATAGCTACGCCAATCTCGTTATGGCTGAATGGGAACATAGACATCTGTACCAGAATGAGTCTTACAAGGATTTTGTTCCATTTTATAGGTGTTTTGTAGACGACCTGTTCCTTATTTGGAAGGGTACGTCTGCACAACTGGAACGCTTTATTTGGGAGATCAATGCAGCAACAGACTTTTTAAATTTTACAGTGGAATGGTCTGACAGATACGTTCCATTCTTAGATGTATATGTTGAGAAGTTGGCAGATGGGATGATCAATACAGGTCTGTATCGTAAACCTTGTCATAGGAATACACTCCTGCACCGTCATAGCATACACCTGGCTTTGTCTATAAGAACATTGTTCGTGGACAAGCCATGCGTGTGTCCAGATATACACCTGGTGACTTAGCATATAGAACGGATTTGCAGGACTTGGAGGACAGGCTGAGAGAACGTAGTTACAGTACGATGGATTTTAGAACAGGGTTGGATGATATTTCAGTTCTTAGGGATACTAGAGCCAAGCCCTATTTCTCTGAAGGGGCAGATGAACACTATCTAACTAGGACTGATGATAATTGTGTAATCACCAGTCTGCATGGGCAGAATCAACAAGTAGTTTTTCCAGTGTATTATACCAAAGATATAGGTTTCATTAAAGACATCTTCATTAAACACTGGCATGTCCTGTCAGTAGACCCTAAAATTAAAGAGATTTGTGGGGATAGACCTAGGTTCGTATACCGGAACAAGAAGAATCTTAAGAATCTATTATGTTATCCAAAGACTCTACATCGCAATTTGGAGGTTCATGAGCATTTTCCAGTACCATGCAATAGATGCAATTTCTGTTCTTACATCCTTACAAATCCAGTTTTTGCACATCCCCTAGGATTAGGTGACTACACCATACGGGCACGTGGGAATTGCATGTCTAAGAATGTAGTGTACATTGCATCCTGTGTAGCCTGTTCGGCATTCTATATAGGCAAAACGAATCGCTGTCTTAGAGACAGGATTCGTGAACACGTCTACTATATTAGGAAGGGTCATTTGCACAATGCGCTTGCCAAACATGTACATGACAGTGGTATAGACCATCATTTTAAGTTTAGGATTCTGGAACAAGTCTTTAAAACTCATAGAAGGGGAGACATTGAGAATTATACGGAGGCTAGAGAGACACACTGGATCATTAGGTTTAGATCCAATATGCCACCAGGACTCAATGGTAAAGTCCCCTTACGTCCACTTTTGAAATTGAGGAGGAGAAGACATTGTAAATGAACTAGAGTTTGTGTTCATCATTTCATGTTAGACATCATAAGTTTCATATGTTATTAGTTTTTAAATATTTGATGCATGTTTATATCATTCAGCATCAGTAATTGTAGTTTACATATATGTTTTTAATGATTTGTTTTATAATGATGTGTTTTTATTGAGTAAGCCTTGATGCATTAGAATGTGTTTTAACAATGTCTATACAGCTTTAAGTAGCATTCATTGGTTTGGCTCCTTTTTGTATATTTAAGAGCTGTAGATTTTTGGTTCATTTGTATTAAGGTCTGAAGAAGCTATTCAGCGAAAGCGCTAACCTTTCTATATTGCAATTAAACTTCCTTTTTTTATCACTGGACAGCGTTGGATTATTGTGCTTTTCATAGACTTGGAGTTACTTGGCATATGGGATTTTGTAACAGTGTCTTGGACCCCTTCATTGTTTTGCTCTTTTGCTGTGTATTCATTTATTTGACTTTTGCTGTTTGCACTAGAGCATTAACTCCACACGGACATTTTTGTTATTTGAAGCTAGAAGGTCTAATGGGATGGAAGGGGAAGACAGAGGAGTAAGAGCGGAGACTGAGTGAGTAGTACACATGGTAGTGAGAGGAAGCTAGGTGTAAGTCAGTTGGATATGTATTTGGAGTTGAGATGAAGTGAGGTAGTTAAGCATGTTATAACAGGTCTGAGAGATTGAGTGAGGAGGGAAGGGAAGGGTAAAGGGTGAGCCATAGCCTGCAGAAGAAGGAATGCAATGATCAAATTGTGTGAGGCAGGGTGGCTAAGGGAAGGGAGAGGAAGGGTAGGTATAAGGAGGGTTACTAGATAGGATTTTTGCATGGGCATAAACAGAGGCTTTTTAAGTGTGTTTTTAGTGCAGTCTTGAAGTGATTGCAAGACGGTAGTGTGGTTATAGAGGGGGCAAGATTTTTCCATAATCTGGATATGATGCAGGAGAATAGTGCTTCTCCAGCTGAGTTCATGGGTTTGGTCACTAGAAGTAGATTCTGGCTGCTGGAGAGTAGTGATCTGGTGGAGCAGTAGGGCTGGAGAAGGGTTTGAAGGGATGGGACTTTAAGAGGATGGTTTACTAACTTGTGGGTGAGAGACAGTTGATTCAGGTGAAGAAGTTGAGGGAGTTCAAGCCAGTCAAGTTCTCTAAGTGACATACAGGGGTGGCTGCGATAAGATGCACCAGTGGCAAACTTATCAATTTTATTGTAGCAAGCCTTCAGCTTGTTTAGGTCTGTTTGTCTAAGGTAGGTAAGTATTGGAGAGGCATAGAGTAAAGTGGAGATTAGGTGGGAATTGGCAGCAGAAATTATGGCTGCCTTGGTGAGGAAATGTTTGTTTAAATAAATAAAGGAAATATGACTAAGTAGGCTTATGACAGTAAATAAAGGAAATTTATTATAAACTTATCGCTTCTTTAGAGGACAGGCTAAATCAAAGTAAAGCATCAAATACAAAATCAGAATAATTACAACAGATTCAGGTGAAGAAAAGGAACAATAAAACAAATTAACTCATAAACTACATTCAGTTTTATTTAGTATGTCCTCTAAGATTCAAAGTATCTCATTCATACCTTTAAGTCGGTGCTTTCTCCAGAATGTATTTGGTGGAAGTGAGAAGCCAATGGGCATTCTTAATGGCAGAAGGAGACACTACGCATGTTATAATCTGACTTTTTAAATACCGTTAACATTTTGCATTCCTTCTATGTCACTTTCCACTTACCATTTCTCCATATCTCCCCATGCTCTCTTGAATGACTCTGTAGATCCTCCCCACTATCCATCCTAGAAGTCCAATTCAACAGTCCACAACTCCCCTTTGTGAAAAAATGTTAAACTGGATATCCCAGGACAATTAGTCCCTGACTGCTTCCTATTCCCCCTCCTTTCCTTTCTGTCCGTTGTGTTCAGAATGACCTCTTTGTAACTCTATGATGTGATATTGGGCACCAGTCTTAGGTCCCTATTGTTTTTTTAGTCCCATGTAAGAAGAGCTCTAGCTCATTAGCCTCTGGTCATACTGCATTTCCTTCACCCCACAGATATTTCTGGTAGCTTTTTTCTAGATTTTTTCCAGTGATCTGACGTCCTTTTCATTATACGGCTTCCGGACCTGCATGCAGTATTTAAGGAGTGGTGGTCTGTCCAATACCTTGTAAAAAGAAAGCATTGTTGCTTTGCCTTTGAAGTGTATCCCTCAGAGGATGTTTGTTTGTTTGTCTTTTCGGCCTTTCCTGGTTAGGGGTCGCCACAGCGGAACTCCGGTCCGCTAATGATTGGCAGTCGATTTTTATGGTGCAGAGTTGCCAGCCCGATGCCCAACCTTCAGCGAAGGCACGCCCATTCACGCATGTC
This sequence comes from Protopterus annectens, assembly GCF_019279795.1. Taxonomy (NCBI): domain Eukaryota; kingdom Metazoa; phylum Chordata; order Ceratodontiformes; family Protopteridae; genus Protopterus; species Protopterus annectens. The sequence continues at coordinate 35,510,016 of NC_056751.1, read as the reverse complement.
TTTCGGAGGCCACTCGACTGCGGGGAAGACATGCAGACTCCACACAGAAGGCACTCCAGCCGAGAATCGAACAGGAGAACCTCTTGCTGTGAGGTTAACAACGCTACTGCTGTACCACCACGGATCCTAAGCACCCCAAAATTCCCTCTACTGCTACCACTGTCCTGTCAATCTGTTCATGACAGAAAAATCAATGTGTGATCAATACCTTCTGATTCTTTTCTTGCTCTAATGCCATTAGTATCACCCCCCTTCAACCTGATACTTCCCCCCTGGGTTGTTGGGCCTAAGTGCAGCATTTTGTGTTTATTTACTCTGAACATCAACTGCCTCCTTTCTTAAAAGGTAGAATCCAAGATGTCCTGCCTAAATTCATCCTTAGAAGACAGCCTTAGCCACAGCATCCTATGTGGACATGTATTTAAGCCTGCTACTCAGACTATAGTTTACCCGTAATCAAAGCTACAATGATCAAGAAGCAAGCCACTATAGAAGTAGTGGTAAGGGTCCTGACCAAGTGTTTCTTTATACTACACTCAGGAAGAGCTGAAAACGTTTCCAGTGCCTGCTCCATAGCTAGCTGAGGGATCAGAAGTTAGTATTCAACCTAAAACATCCCTGCCTACATTATCCAGATCCTTAGACTCCATATCAGGTGGTAAAAATGGATGGGTGTGGAATCTGGTACTCATAAAGAATTGCAAATTTATAGGAATCCATCCTAGAATGCTTAAAAAGGATCTCACACCATTTAGCTGGAGGCTGGAAAATGATCATTAAGCGACTTCTAGAGGAAGGTAAGATGGGGGGCTGGTGCAAAAGTGTTGTATTTCTTAGGCACTGAACAGACATATCAGGCTGGAAAGCTGAAATGAATTATGAGAATGGTGGAAAACAGTTGGCCAGTGCTCTCACAGTCCACAGTATAATACCGCAGCATGCATCAGCCTAACGAGTGCATGCCTTCAAGTAAACAAGGCTAAGACAGACACACTCACTCTAAGGAAAGTAGAAGAGGATACCCCAATCATATATACACCTAGTGAGGGGTACCCCCAGTATCAGATTATAAAAATTCACATAATCAGGACAGCATCTATATTCTACTCTGCATTGAGTGTTCCATCTAAGGTGACCATTTCACCTCCACTTCCTTCAGAATTACTGGCTCAGATGAAGTGGGAAGCACACATTCTCTTTCTGGCTACTTACAAAAAAACTGCAGTTCATTTTAACAAATACTACAAAAGACTGTTCCCGGTCAATCTCAAAAGAACAGGATTTTGGACTTGACTCAGCAGTTTTGTCAGAATTAGACTATTTAATTCTCTTTAACAGACTACAGAAAAATGAATATAAAATTCCCACATTATGGCTATTAAAATGATGCAACTATGAGTTTGAATTTTTAAATATGATCAACCTCAAGCACATAGATGACTATCTTTTCTGGCATGTACTTTATTTTGGTTGCAATTACATAATTAAAACAAACATGCCAACAAACAAACACCAAAACACTATAGGAATTACATTAAATGCTGTGGACAGTTGCTTATTGACAAAATAACCACATTTAAAAATTTCCATCAAAAACAATTACTGGCCAAGCTATTAAAAAATAATTAAATACAGTCTGCTTTACTTTAAGTTTTAGACCCTCCCACGCAGAGTGATCCTTCATTTACATCGTAAGGACTTGGCTGCCTGAAATGATGTACACATGTAATATTCAACAAGAGATATAAACTTCCCATGACACTGACAGGATAAAAGCCGCTAAAGAATTAGGCTGTCAGCAAACATATTTTTTCCTTTACATTGTTCTCACTACTACTACTTCCCCTAAGGGATGCACTGAACACTCAGAAGTCCAATACCAATCGAGAAGAAAAGTAATACGAAATACACACATATTCCTATCCACTGTTGATACTAGTCAATTATTTCCACAGCTGAAATAATCTAAGGCACTCTGAAGAGCAGAGTGGTTGGTCACCTTCATCCTGGCTTTACAGACTGGAGCTAGAGCCTCACTGTACATTGGATGTCTGACTCACAGCCATGGACTAATCCATGCTTCTCAGTCAGTCTGGGTTGGTAGACAGAGACTCCTATACATTGCTAAAACTTTCTGAAACCACTTTTGCATCCCATTCCGGATACATAATCCATATTTATAAATACTGGGCACAGAAGAACTGGGACAATAATAACAGACACAGATAAACGCAGATATTGACAGGCAATGCTAAAAACGTTCTGTAATATCTTAACATTTGAGAGCTACATTGCATTGTATATGGCCTGCTAATGAAGACATCCTAAAGAATTTCAGATTATTCAGTTAATCTGTGTACATAATTAAGATAATATGTATCACAAGTTTTGTGCAGAACATAACCCAGCTGCCTTTCAACTTTTACTTCAAAAATATTCATAAGTTTACCTCAATTAATGGAGTCCTTCCAAAAAAGAAGCCACAAATGTATGACATTATATCATTGCAAATAACAAGGGATACAGGAAAGATGAACCTGAAAATAAATAAACAGATGATTAACATTCATATAACCATTTTCACTCAGACTCTAGAGCTGCAGCATTTATAACATTTACTTCCATAGTCTCCATACTAATGTCCATCACTCCTCCTTTTCCTCTTCTTGATTTATTTCTCCACTATTCCACTTCCTCTTCTTTCCCTTAAGGACAGAATTATTTTAGTTGAGGAGGACTTTCACAGACAGTACAGACAGTCTGTCATCTCTTAGTTCAGGTGAACAGGATATGATCCTTGACAGGACTTGTACTGTTTCTAGAAATGGCATCTGGTCAGCAAAGTTTGGAGAAAGCGTGAATAACAGAGCATGCAGCATCTCTGCAAATGTACAGTATAGGCCCTGGAAAAAAAGGTGGTGTAGTTGACATGGCTGTTGTTGCAAGCTTTCCGATTATTCCAGTCAAAGGTTTATATTTTTATAGCACACTCTAATACAGATGGCCATCTATTTTGATAAGATCTGTTTGGTCAAGGGTATATCCTGTACAAAGGATACAAATTATTGGTCTCGAGAGCTGAAAGATTTAGTCTTGTCTACATAATATATTACCTGTCTGTCGCATCTTGGCAGATGGCTATATCTCTTTAAAATTGAATCAGACAGTACTTTAGAAAAAAGTGAAAGATTCTTTTTTAAACACTCCATTTTACTGAAAAAAAAACAGTAAATGGGTCTAGTTATGCAGTGAAGAGAGATGGAGTCTTATAACCCTGATGACCAGAGCATGATTAGTGACTTAGTTATTGGAGGAGCTGAGTGGGCGAGTAAATGGCTGACATCAGCTCACCCAACATGAAGGAGGAGGCTGAAGTCTGGTTTTCTGCAATGATGGTTCCTGTAAAAAAATGAAAAAAGAATGACACAGCATATGGCCCACAATCACTTGAGCCTGGCTCTGCCAAGATGCATAATGCAGTACATTCCTAAGAAGGTGTACTCTGTTCAGGAAGGGATGTGTGGAAGAGTGAATGTCATCTCAATAGAAAGAAGGCAATGCAAGGCTCTCATACTAGTAACAGTGCACATGAGTCTCCAGGAGCAGAAAGTTACACCATAATCAGAAATCCCCTGATGGCTGCCTGAATGATGGTCTTATGCAATTATCTCTTACTCCAAGGGAAGGGAAAGAAGTGGAATGAATGGAACTAGTCGACTGCAGGAGGATTTCTGGCTGGTCCGACAACACAAGGTAAACAATAAACAAACAAAGGTAAATGGTTAACTATTCCTCAGAGCTTGTAATTCTGAAACAGTTATAGATGAAACAATAGCTACACAAATTACAACTTTCAGGACTGGTACTTTAAGAGAAAAGATTAAGCTAGTTCCAGAGCAAGAGGTTTAAGAGTTTCTATCATATTTTAAGTCGCATGATGGCACTACTGGTGAAACTGGACAATTAACCAATGACTCCTAAAATTATCGAAAGAATTATGCTCCATGAGTTCAGAACCTAATTTAATTTAACTGTATTTATTTATGCATTTGTTGACTAGGTTAGAGCAATGGCCAAGTGGACCCATTTTCAGGTTCAACCCAGGATTTACTACCAGATAAAAAAAATACAAAATAACATAAAAATTGGTTACACAGTAATTTGCATTAAGAAAACAGTCATACAATCATAAATGCAAAAGCAGCTGTAGGATTAATTAGTGGAAGGTTGGCAACAGGTTTCTAAGTAAGGGTCCTCTGTTCTAGTAACAAATTATTATTACTTACAAATAGGTCAAATAATGTTGCAGGAGACTCACCGTACTCCCTATACATTGATAAACTCTGGAATAGTAGCCCCACACAATAACACTCTGCAACAAACTCAATAGTTTTAAACCACTGCTTAAACAACACTTTAACCAATCCTGGTCCTGCACATGCCCATCTCAAGGCTGAGAGTTTGTGTTCACCATATGATACTCTCCAAATAATCTCCATAAACAGAATACACTCAACCTCTCAATGAAATGCCAAAACATTTTTATACATAACTGCTGCTTGTACAAGCCACTAAGTTGCACATGGGCTTTCTCTGTAGTAACTTCCACCTGCATAAAATCTGAGAATGTATAAATGTCACTACTGCTTGTGTATAAATGTAAATAGAAATTTAACTACTCTGTGTTTAACTGGAACTTATGCAATGTAAGCAAATAGAGCTTTTCTCCTCAGGCCTCTGCTGAAAATGGGCATTACCCAGTTGGTCTTTAATGGTAAACAAAGACAAATAAATAAATAAAATAAATAAATAAACCTCTTACCGTAGAGGTACATGGGTAATTAAAGTAATTTACACCATATAATGAATACTGTACACTATGAACTCTAGGAAAGGAATACTATTTTGTACTACATATTGAGTCTGCTATACAACTACAGAAATCAGTAAAGGCACATGATTTTACACTAAGATGTGTACTTCAGGAAAAGGAGGATAGTGGGAGAAGGACAAAATACTAACATGAAATTTAATGAATGAATAGGAAAAGCCACCATTACAAAACTATAAGAAATAGTCTAATATGTTATCAACAAAACTGTGTGCTGGTAAAATATCTTCTGGACCGAATAAAGAAACATCAATTCAGCAAACAATGTTTTTAGCGAGAGAAGTTCCAGCTTTTACTAATAGAGTCTGAACCTCTTTGATAATAATGAATCTAGGTCATATATTGTAGGAACAAAGACACAAAGATTGTCATTCATGTCATACTTAAAAGGAGTAAACTCACTTGAAGCAACTTAGCGACCTGTATGTTGTACAAGAACTAAAAGTTTTCTAAATAAATTTTACTTACATCATATAGCACCATAAATTGGTGAGGTGGATGGTGGTGTCGTCTTACACCAAGAAGTTCCCCAGTTTGATTCTCAGCTGGAGTGCCTTCTGTGTGAAGTCTGCATGCCCTCCCTGTGTTTGCATGGGTTTCTGCTGAGTACTCCAATTTCTTCCCACATTCTGAAGACATGCAGTAGGTGGACTGGATCCTCTAAACTGGCAATAGGTGCGAGTGTGTGGTGTGGAAGAACTACCACAGCAGGGCTAGCCACCCGGTACTGTAAACCTTGGTTCTAGATGATTGTCACTGTTGAAGTGACAAAAATGGGAAAAAAGGGGTTATGGATGGATGGATATAGCACCAGAAGTGTAGCTGACTAATCCAGTGCCCTGTACCTCTCCCACGAACTAGTGTTCCACTCCCTCAGCTCTTCAAGTGAAGAAATAACAAAAAGGACTTCTGAAAAACTTGCAGGATTGCTTCCATGCCACTACACAAATCCACGCTCCCCCCAGCTCTTTGAGTGAGTATAAACAAAAAAAACAAACACCAACCAGGTGACCAGATACACAACATGCCCCCCTTCAGTCTCAGCCAGTCAGGTCCCATTTCTGTGCCCTGCTCCCTACTCACATTTTAGTAAAAAATAAATAAACTGTAGCAAACTGCTCACTACAAATGTAGCAAAACAGTTGCTACAGTTTATACCCTGCATGGAACACTATGGTGCTCAGGTTTTAGTTAAGAAAACAGAAACCTCTTTTTTACTTTTAAACTGTAACAAACTGTTTGCTACAACATAGTAAACAGGTTTCTACAGTTTAGACTACACACAGAGTTTCAAGGCAGTCAAATTTGATCACAAATGCAATACCAGCTTTTAAAAATCATTAATATATTAAACAGCAATCGGGATGATGGATGGCCGACTGTGCCCCCTAACACTTTGTGCCCAGGGCAGTTGTTCCTTTCATCCTGTCCTATCTATGTTACTGTACTGCACTCTAACAGTCCTGCTGGATACCTTGCATGCAAATGCATCAGTCCAGGGATGCAGCTAATGTAAGTGAGCCAAGTGCTTGACTGAAATAGCTCAGAAGAATGATTGAAAGACAAACCCTACCAAGCTATTTTGAAGCAGAGCAGAGAAGTGAGGACTGAATCCAGCAGTCTTTAGGTGAACACCTACTGCAGCAATGGGTCAGTTATTGTTGCAGCAGGTATGTGCGAGGTTGTGTGTGTGTGTTTAGGTGCCGGTGCAACAGCATTGAGTGAGTTGGTAGTGGGAACATTTAGCACAGTTGCTCCCATTACATTAAGTTTTTGACTTGCAGACATGCAAATAAGTGACTAATGTATGTCACTGAACTGCTAAAATGCTACATACCACTATTAGACCACGGCAGTGCTGTACTAGTAGTGCTATGCAGTTAACTTTTTTTAAATACATACCCCTTTCTTGGGAAGTTTAAAGTATAGCACCCCTTAAGAAATTATTTGAAAGTAACAAAATAAACAGGAAAACTTCTCAGGAAAGATAATATTTTAAACATGGTCAATAAACTTCAATGCAAATGTGACATGAACATAACTGGGGTAAGCAAACAAGAACAGTAATCAAGTACCTATACAAGTTGCAAGGGAGGAAGGCTTTGTCTCCTAGCACCAAAAATATTTTTTTAAATTTATCCAAGACAAACTTTCTTCTGGAAAGCATGCTGACTTCTTGTAGGATCGAGTCAATCTCCAAAGAAAACAAGGTCTTATGCGGGGATTAAAATGCCAGATTGAATAATCTAAGGAGAAGAATGTGTACAGAGAAGTAAAATTTATTTCTCCAATCACATCAACTTTCAGTGAGTGCTGACCTAGTGAACCAGTTTCTGTCAGACTGGTTTGAACATATGTACACTTTAGCTTACCCTGAGGCTGTGCAGATCTGGACTACATTATATTAAGTATGAGCTTCTACAAGGAGGTGTGGAGGTATGCCCCCAAACTTTACAGGGCTACCCTTTCAATCTCCTTTGACAGAAAACATTTGCTGAAGTAGCACTAGCTGAAAAGCAACATGATTTCACTTCTCATATTTGTAGTGAAATACTCTGCCCAAAGTTACTGCAGCCATTTCACACTGAGCTAATCGGAGGAAGTTGGAGGAAGGGCTCTGAGCTAATGAATCTGAGATATATAACATTAAGTATCCTATTTTTTTGCTTATTTCTGAGTTATTTATAGCACTTTTATTTTACTCACTGTGTGTAACGTATTAAGTAGAATTTTCTACAATTGTTAAGCATCTGGTTGGGTTTGTTTGTTCTGATTTCCTGCTAAGAGTGCATCATATAACTTGTTTGCATTTAAAAGCATTCTCTAGAGTCTCCTTGATCCTTTATCTGTTTAAACATTTCTGCAGTTTTTCTACCTAAGTAGTGTTGGTAGTGTAGCATTGTCCATACTCAGGCTTGTGCTTTGGGCCTAGTTGTTTGTTAGTAGAGGCTGTGTGTCTGAGCACATGTCCTAGGTCATCATAGCTTAGCCAAGGCCAGTATAGCATTTCAGTGAGAGTGAATTGTTTGTGGTCATTGGCTGACTGGGGTTGCCTGGACTACGCCTTGAAATAAGCACCTCATTGGTTCTTTCAAGTTTTTTTTAAAGTTCTTTCAGGTTTCAACTTTATTACTTAAGAAGTTAACTTGTGATTGTTTCTGCCATTTCACACTGAGCTACTCGCAGGAAGTCGGAGGAAGGGCTCTGAGCTAACAAATCTGATATATAACATTAAGTATCCTGTTTTTGCTTATTTCTGAGTTATTTATAGCACTTTTATTTTACTCACTGTGTGTGAGGTATTAAGTAGAATTTTCTACAACTGTTAAGCATCTGGTTGGGTTTGTTTGTTCTGATTTCCTGCTACGAGTGTATCATATAACTTGTTTGCATTTAAAAGCATTCTCTAGAGTCTCCTTAATCCTTTATCTGTTTAAACATTTCTGCAGTTTTTTCTACCTAAGTAGTGTTGGTAGTGTAGCATTGTCCATACTCAGGCTTGTGTTTTGGGCCTAGTTGTTTGTTAGTACAGGCTGTGTGTCTGAGCACATGTCCCAGGTCATCATAGCTTAGCCAAGGCCAGTATAGCATTTCAGTGAGAGTGAACTGTTTGTGGTCATTGGCTGACTGGGGTTGCCTGGACTACGCCTTGGAATAAGCACCTCATTGGTTCTCTCAAGCTTTTTTTAAAGCTGTTTCAGGTTTCAACTTTGTTACTTAAGAAGTTAACTTGTGATTGTTTCTGCCATTTCACACTGAGCTAATCGCAGGAAGTTTGAGGAAGGGCTCTGCGCTAACAAATCTGAGATATATAAAGTATCCTGTTTTTTGCTTATTTCTGAGTTATTTATAGCACTTTTATTTTACTCACTGTGTGTGAGATATTAAGTAGAATTTTCTACATCTGTTAAGCATCTGGTTGGGTTTTTTTGTTATGATTTTTGTTTCCTGCCCTCCCTCCTTCTCTTTATACTTGGTGGCGTTGCAGTTGCCCACCCCTACTGCAAATTTGATCTGGGACACTCCTCCCAGTCTAGTGTCATTACCTCATTCTATTTATTCCAGGGAGAACATTTGAGAAGGCCAATCCAGTTAGCTTCTGCTCCTCCTTTCCCCATTCCACTTAAAAAAAACAAAATTCTAAGCTTGTTTCCTGCCTTTCCTATAAGTTGTCTAGTCCAGATCCAGATTTGCTATATCCAGGACTGTTTGTAAGCTTCTGAGCCCCCAAGCCTTTCTGTGTTGGAGGGAAGACTTCTAGCTTAATTTTGTTTCTTAGAACTAGCCAGTTTTCTAGTTTTAGCACTCAAATCTGTTTCCTTAGTTCAGCACTTGTTCAGAACTCATTGTAAGCACTAAATAAGCTACAAATTACTACAGCACTTAACTTTCCTCACTTGTCTAGAGGAAAACAGTTTTTAGTACTTAATAAATAAGTGCCTATCCAGGCATGTCTAAGGGTCAGCTCCCGGTGTTTTCTCCTGTCTACCTGATGAATCTGGGCATCTTGGGGCAATGCAGCAACAGCAATTGCCTCATGTACACATACAACCCTCTCCTCCTACCACCCAACACTACAACCTGTGAGAGATGCACTTATATAACCAAACTGGAAGCAAAGCTCTCTTCACCCAAGACTGGACTAGACAGTCAAGAGGAGAAGGTAAACACTTGCACCACACCACACTCATCACATAGTCCCTCAAAACCTACACCACCAAAACACACACATAGAAACACAAAACACACACCTACATTCGTGGAGGCTCTCAAAAAAAATCTACCCAAGCAACATGGACCTCCAAAGCAGAAACGCAATCAACCTCCACCCCCCAACACAACCCAAATGACACATAGCCCACAAACTCAGTGTGCCACTCAACCACAGCCCATAAGGCATAACAACGTACCTAACACTCTAGTCATAGGTGACTCTATAGTCAGGCACACTGATGTTCCACTCATCAGGCTAAACAAGAAGAAAGTCACTGTCAACTGCCTGTCAGGAGCCAGGATCCACCACATAACACATGCACTCAGGTCACTTCGCAGCAAGTACAAATATGACTCTGTCATTGTCCATGTTGGTGTGAATGACCTGAGACATACCTCCCTGGACTACATGAAAAGAGACATGTAGGAGCTTTCTGATCTTGTAGCCCAGGCAGGTATGACCCTAGCCCTGAGTGGCATCCTGCCATCACCCAGAATGATATCACAGTACAAGGACAAAATGATTGACTTCAACAATTGGTAAGCTTCTGGTGTCATTCTAAGGGGATCCAGTATCTGTCTGCCTGGGACGACATGATCGACAAACCACGATGCTTTGCCAGAGATGGCCTGCACCTGTCACCCTTGGGATTCCAGATACTGGCTAAGGCTCTTGCCACCCCTATAGTGCCTTTTTTAGGCAAGATTCAAATGACAAATACACCACCATTACAGGTACAAGCAAGCAAAATCTGAAGGTAATGCTACTCAATGCTAGAAGTCTAAACCTCAAAATGCACTCACTCGAGGCACTCCTTAAAATGGAGAACATCGACATCTGTGCAGTGACAGAGACCTGGTTCAAGGCTCCAGAGAGCACCCCTGCCTTACCAGGCTATAATTCACACCACACCTTTCAGCCACCTAACTTGGACCGAAGCACTAAAGGCGGAGGCGTGTCCATATTTATTAAGGATATCCACACCTCCAGGCTAGTTGCTCAGCATAATGCATCTGAGATTATCCAAGTGCAACTAACTTTGGGCAAGACCGCAATGCAAACTGTAGCTTGCTACAGTTCCCCCACCATGTAAGTTTCCCAATCCTCATTTTTTGATACACTGGAAAATATTAGGGCACAACCTAACACCCTAATAATGGGCGATTTCAACTACCCCACCATTAACTGGGAAAACTACTCATGTACCAACTCTTGTGCTCAAAATTTTCTGGAATTCTTAAATTCCAATGCCTTGGATCAACTTATCCACACCCCCACCAGGGGCAGCAATATCCTAGACCTGGTCATTACCAACATGGGCAACTGGTGTTCCACACCAGAGGTCAATTCCTCGTCGGTCAGATCCGACCACAAGCAAATCACCCTAGACATCCACATGACAGCCCCACCCCCCATTAGGGAAACCACCGTAAAAAAATTCTCCAAAGCCAACTTCATGCTTCTTAAGACAGAAGTGGCAAACTTCACAACACCCATGCTGACGGACAAGAGATACAACTGCTGAATCCTATACAATTGCACTTTATAAGCACTTACACGAGTGCATGGATCGTGCAATCCCTAACAGAACCTAGATGCTATCCTCCAAAAAAGGAAGCCAATCTGGTGGTTCCCTGCTATAAACAAACTCTACAACAGAAGAAAGAAACTGGTGCAAAAAAGAGTAAAATCCCATGATTGGAGGAACTCCGTGGTCAGCCTCAGTAAGAAGCTGAGATCCCTCATAAAATCCTCCAAAGCTAGTTACGAAAACAAAATTGCCACTGATTCTAAAGACAACCACAAAGCATTCTATAGATATGTCAAGAATCTCAATGGCAACACTCAGATATGCTCTTAGTTACAGCACAATGGCACTAATTATACAGAATCAACTGATTGCCAACATCCTGGCAGATAGGTTCAGTGCTAACTTTACCCCTCTCTCATCTCCTAAAGGGCCATCTATATACCGGAAGAATGCAAAGTACCTGTAATCATGGCTACACAGGTACAAAAACACACTCTCCAAAGCCAAGAACACAGCATCCATGAGACCTGACAACATCCCAGGCTGCGTTCTGCATGAACTACAGAATGAACTGGCACCCTACCTAAGTACCATGTTCAATCATAGCCTCACCTCAGGCTTTGTGCCCACTGACTAGCACACAGCAATGGTTATCCCACTCCACAAAGGGGGAGCCACCACGGACCCCAGGAACTACCACCCCATTAGCCTGGTCTGCAAGGCTATGGAGCGTATCATCATGGAACTTATAAACAATGACATTGGTAATCTCCAAACTCTGGACCCTACCCAGTTTGGATTTGTAAAAGGCAGATCATGTCTCCTAAACCTGATAGACTTCTTTGAAGCAGTCACCAAAGCTGTAGATGAAGGTAAGGTGGTACACACAGCCTATATAGATTTCACCAAGGCTTTTGACACCATCCCCCACTCTGGAATTATAGACAAACTCACTAAACTAGGTATAAATCCCTATGTCACAAAATGGGTTGTCAACTGGCTCACCGACCGAACCCACACTGTGAAAGTAGCAGACTCTAAATCCAACTTCAGTCCAGTGACAAGTGGAGCACCACAAGATTCAGTCCTAGGTTCTCTCCTGTTTGGTAGCTACTTCTCTGAAGTACAGGCTAACACAGAAGGTCTTTGGCTAACAAAGTTCACAGATGACTGCAAACTAGGAGCCATAATCAAATCTCCTAACGATGTGGACATCCTACAAAAGGGCCTTACTGAGACAGATGCCTGGTGTCAAAGCCATGGCCTCAAGCTCAATGCCAAAAAGTGCATTGTCATCCCTTTTGGTAAAAACTCTGTACCCATGAACTACCACATAGGGGGTAGTCTACTTAGCACCGAAAGTGTGATGAAGACCTTGGGACACAGGTGGGCAGTAGTCTCTCCTTTGAGAATCACATTGCTTCAGTAGTCAGAAAATCCTTCTACATGGCACACCTCATCACAAAAGGTTTCTCATCCAGGAAAAAAGAGGTCATTGTTCTCCTCTACTCATCACTCATTAGACCCATTATAGAGTACAATGCCCCTTTTGGGATGTACCTCACAAGACATCTACAACAACTGGAAAGGCCACAGAAATACCTCACAGAGAGGATTACTGGCCTCAAACAGATGCCCTACGCAGGCCGTCTCAAAAAACTCCAGCTTTACTCTGTCGCATATCGCCTACTCAGAGGCGATCTCTGCCTAAGATACAAAGCTATGTTAAATCCAGAGCTGTTGGACATGCTCCACATAAAGAAATCCCAATCCCTCAAAGCTACATGCTCTAGGGACCTAAACCTTGTCACCACAATAAACAGAACATGCTGGAGTGATAGATTTATGTCTCAGAGACTTCTCATACTCTGGAACAAACTACCTATCTGTATCAAACAAAGCTCATTAGCACTCCAAGAAAAATCTTGATGACTGGATGGGAGATAGGAAATTCGCCCCTGGGATCACTTCTGTGGCTCTGTTGACAGGGGCACAGGAAAATAATTTTATTGGGTGGCAAAAGCCAGGGTACCATTTGGCTAGGCTTATATAGGCCCTAGGGCCAATAGCCTAGTACCTACTTATGAACCTATAAGCACTGTGAAATATCCTGGACAAAATGAAAAATGGTAAAACTGAATGCATCATTTTCATTCTTAGTTGTGATACGTATGTATATAAAGGAGGGACTTCAGGACATGCTTACAACAGGTCCCCCTGCCATATACTAGAAAACAGCTTGTGCTCTCATCTAGAAATATGGCAGCTGTGTATTATAATTTAAAGCAACAGCCCATCTTCTGAATGCTCCCAAAACGAATGAGGAGGAACACCTATGCATTGAGCTGCCAACTGACATGCTGCTCAGTTATGCTGGCCTGCTAGATCATGGTGTTTTAGTGGCAGAAAAATTACTGTCAAATGGCTTCTGAAGACACAAACCAGCTTCCACAGTTTCAGGGCTATTCTGCACAACTGGGTAAGATTATATTATGTTTCACCTCAAGCAGTAGACCCGTAATAAGCAATGTACCCCAGGGTTCAGTTTTGGGGCCTCTGTTATTTGGTATATACTTTTCTGAGGTGCAGGCCAAAACCAATGGACTATGGCTGACCAGGTTTGCCGATGAATGCAAGCTGGGTGCTGTCATCAGTTCCCCTAGTGATGTAGACATCCTCCAAAAGAGTCTCACTCAGACAAATGACTGGTGCCAGAAATATAACCTCAAGCTGAGTACCAAAAAATGCATCATCATCCCCTTTGGGGAGAGTGATATCCCCACAAATTATCACACCAATAACAACATCCTAAGCAATCAGTCGTGAGGGATTTGGGCACCCAGGTTGACAGCAACCTGACTTTTGACCACCATGTTGCTTCCTTTGTACAGAAAGCCTTCTACATGGCCCACCTCATAAGTAAGGGTATCTCATCCAGGGACAAGTAGGTCATAACATCCCTTTATTCTTCCCTTATAAGGTCCATTACTGAGTACAATGCCTCTTTCGGCATGTACCTCGCAAAGCACGTAAAGCAGCTGGAGAAGTCATAGAGGTTCCTCACCAGGAGAATCCAGGGCCTCAAACATCTACCACACACAGAGAGGCTAAAAGCCCTATCCCACTACTCAGTTTCATACAGACTCCTCAGAGGTGACCTCTGGCTGGCATACAAGGTGATCACGGATCCCATCTTGATAGGACTGCTGAATATCTGCAAGTCAAGCTCCACTCGAGTAACCCTGCACTCTCGGCCTCAACCTGGTCTGTGACATCAACAAGACTTGTTGGCGGGACAGATTTGTGTCCCCAGAGACTCCCCCATCTATGGAATAGACTCCCTTGCCACATCAGGCAGAGTACCTCTTTACCCCTTTTTAAGTTCATAGGTTCATAGGTTCATACATTAGTACTAGGCTAACTGCCCTTGCGAGCCATTTTAAGCCTAGCCAATTATCCCTCGTGAGACTCAAACCCTGCACCTTGTGTTTATAAGGCAAACACCTTAACCATTAGGCCACCCTCCACAACCTGAATAACTGGATGGGAAACAGAAAATATACCCCTGGGATTCCACCTGTGTCCCTGCTGGATAGGGGCATCGGGTGCTGATTTGTCTAAACATGGGCTAAACTCTTGGTTAGGCTTATAAGGGCCTCAAGGCCAATAGCCTAGTAACCTCCTATGATCTAAGTACCACTTAATTATAAGTGTTGTTCAAGACCACCTGTAGAACACCCTTGCTTAGTCAATTTTCAAATGTTCTAATGCAAAGATCTATCTTGAACACCATTTTCAGGATGATCAAATTACTTGTGGGAAATGGATTTTAGGTGAGCCCTCATTAATATCGAATGCATATGTCAGCAGAACTTGAGAAGTAGCAGGAAGGAACTCATGGGTCTATATATGTTTGCCCTGGTGGCTAGAATCTACCCTCCCAGTTCCTTGATCAAAAATTATGCCAATAGAATTGCATCTGACTTAAGATTTCTTAGGTAGTACTACAGCATCCTGACATATGATTTGGCTAAAATATGACTTAAAAGTTGAGAGAATATCAGACCAGATTTGATTAAGTTGCAAAATTATAAAATACAGTCATATTCATCTGCAGCCTTCTTAATGCAGAAAGATACCTTTACCTAAAAGGAAAAGTTACTCTTAAACCAATGCAACCAATCTATTAAAATATTTTGTACTCTTAGGGGAAGTGTTCTTACTTCTTGCAGACTTTAGAGGAATCCAGGCAAGGGAACCTAGTTATATAGCTCCTTGACTGGGCTTAGAGAATACAACTGCATGGACAAAGGTAATATGAAAAAGAAAAAAAAAACAAAAACACTTGATCCGAGAATTACCACACAAAGCCAGGGTCATTAAAAACAAATGGGATTAAGCGATTAGAGCAAATAGAATTGAACACTGTTAAAGCAGAATACTCACAGCTAACTGTAAGAATACTTCCTTACATGGCAAGTTCACCATCACAATGACCAAAGACTAACTGGTTAACTGAAATAAAAAGGATAAAAAGGAACCTTCTCAGAGAAAAGCATGTTCACAATGACATACTGTCACGCAGTGACTGTCAGGATAAGATTTAACCCAGCTTGTCTTCCAAACCTGATTTATAACTCCAGATCTGCAGACATTGAAGTTACAAGGTACATTAGTAAACATAAGGAGAAATCTTAAAATCATCAAGCAGTGCATTTAAGCCTTCCTGCTTATAAGCTTTAAAAGACAAACCATCAAGTACAGAACCAGTTGAATAAAGAGCATCATTTTACATATGACTATGAATAAAAAGATCCAAGGCAGTAAGAACTACAATGCTAGCAACCTTTCTGTGACACAACACATCTTCTTTAGCTAACTTTATTCTGATGTACCACAACATTAAATACAACTCTTTAACCAGTGCTAGATACTGCATCTCTTCCAGGTTTGTCTACAAGGAATCCTGAAGCAGAATTTCTTTAGTTGTCTATTCTGAAAGGAGGTAATCATAACTACTTACACAGCTCCACACAGATGGATCAATTACTGGAAGATCTGAGGATGAAGCTTCCATTTGTGGTGCTCTGTCCTAGTCCTGCTGAGCTTGCCTGCAATAAAGTTTTAGTCTGATGGGATATATGAAGAGTCAAACTGAACTGAATTGCTACCTCTCAGGCTATCATAGCAAGTATACACATAGGGTAAGGTCTGGTACCCCCCTCCCCAGTTTATGTACCACATCACTGTGGTATAATCTGTGTACACTAATACAGGTCCTCAGGACCAGAGATAATTTATAGCATTTAAAGCACTAATCACTGCTAACCTCTCTCTGACATTTATGTGCTTCTGTCTGTCTACAGGATTCCACATAACTTGCACTTTTATCCCTTTTGAGACCACTCCCCAGACCAGGTCTTAAGTATCTAATTGGCTGCAGTAAGTGACTGGAGGAGTGGTGGTCAGCATGGAAAATGCAAGACCCAAATTGCAAGTTATCTGGTCTACTCCCATCCAATCTTCCTCTTTACAATTCCTAGAACAGGGATATGAAAGGACAAAATGTACAGATATTGAGTCCAGACTGATCTTAGAGATACTGTATTTTCTTGATATGTAGTCTGGCCAGGGAAAGCAAGAAAATCATTGATGCCTTGCACCCCTGACTCGAGAAACTCTGCACCCCTGACTCGAGAAACTCTGCAAAGATGCAAGGCCTTAACTAGGGAAGCTCAGGAAGAACTGCTGAAACAGATCTACATCTTGTTAAGAAAGGTTGGCAGGCTGGTATAATGGTTAAGGTGTTTACCATACAGACACAAGTTGCAGGGTTTGATTCTCAAATGGGGTAATTGGCTAGGCTTAAAATGGCCCACAAGGGCAGTTAGCCTAGTAGTAATCTATGAACCTATGGAGAAATGCACTTCCCAGGGCCAAGCCCAAAAAACATTCCTGAAACATCATTCTGTGAAATGGGTTGATAGAAAACTTCTGAAAATTGATTGTTAACCCTCAATTAAGTAGAATTTTCTGAATACTTGACAGATTTTTGGTAACTGGAAAAAAAAAGAGTTTGCAAATATAAGACAATCATCCAAGTATGGAAAACTGTGAATGTCTTGAAGTCTGGAATGAGCAATGACTGGAGCTAGCCATTTTGTGAATACCCTTGTAGCATCTCTGTCCATGTGAATGAGAAGGCATCTGTTTTCCAGGTTTGTCTGCAAGGAAGGAGCCAGACACAAAAAAATCTTAAGAAACACCAATAGTGCTGTGCTGATTGATGTGGGATCTTTTTGATTCAGCTTTACCAGGAAAATTAGAGGGGGATTTGAGGTACAAGACACTGAAGAGATAACAGTTTGAACCGGATAATCTTAACAAACAGGTTTAGATACTGAAGATCTGAACACAAGCCTCCAGGGATCCTTCTGGCTTGAGAACTAGGAGAATTATTAATTAGATGCCTTTGCCTAGATGACTGGGGGCGCAAGTTCTAGGACTCCCTGAGACAGCATGTGGTGCAAGATGGGAGGAAATGGAGAGGTTTGCTTCCCTGGATAAGGGGCAATCACCCAGGAAGGGATTCCCATTTCCAAGTGTAACCCTGCTTGAATATTCTAAGAACCCAGCTACCTGATGCCAAAATGGAAGATAAATTCTGACAGACATTGAAAGTAGTCGGGAAGAACCCAAACAGGTGGATAATCATTTCTGACTCGGAGGTCTGGTTTTCACTTTTAGGAACCTTTCCTTCCTTTTATGAACTTTCTTGACATACATCTTGCTTTTCATATCCTTGTTTAAACTGCCTGCTGAAAAAGGAAGCTAAGGAGGAGGAAAATTAGTATTAGTTCTGAAGAAGGAAGAATGAAAAATTTGTATCACTCTTTCAACTGTTTTCCCCTTTCATCTCACTTATTAAGCACCATAGCCACAGAAGAGCCAAACAAAACCTATTTATCTAAGACAGAGAGAATTAAAACATTTAGATTTAACATCTCCAGGAAGGTTTTGAGAAAGGAACCAAGAAAGTTTTTTAACTGAACCAGAATCAGACCCCCTGGAAGAAGACTCAGTAGCATCATACATACACATTAAACATGTTTAATCACCTGAAAAACATCTTTTACAGAAATAGTTAATGAGTAATTCCTCAGAAGACAGAAGGTTAGCCATTAACTTCTGCATATTCTCAAAGATAACAATAAAACTTTAATAATATATGAGCTTGGCAGTTCAATATCCTGAGTACTGGAAGAACACATTTTCTTGCCCAACTTATCCACTGCTTTGCCATCTTTGTCAGAGGGAATGATGTTAGCAGAAGAAACTTGTTTAGCATCTGCAGATTTGGAAAGAAATAACTGACAGATGTACTTAGGATTAGAAAACATGCACATCTTTGTCTAAGGTACCTTATATAACTTATCTGACTTCTTGGAAACAGAAGGTTGACTGTCACATAAAGTAGCAGTAATAAGAAAATATTCTCTAAAGCAGGCAATACAGTTGCAGGCATCTGAAGCTGTAAAAAATCATAATACATATTGTGTGCCACTGAAATTTCATTCTGATCACACTGAAAGACCTCGTTCGACTCAAATAATGTGTCAAAAACAGATATCCCCTTTAGGAGAGAATCTGATTAGGTACTTTCCTCAGAATCAGAGTCTACAGATTGTGAAGAAATTCGTGACACACAACTACCCCCATGTAATGTCTACTGACAGACTCTTACCAGGCATACCAACCCTAGATTCAATGGCCCACTGCTACCATGTGAGGACCTTTCACTAACCCCTTTCCCTGACCCAGACAAAAGTGTCTCTTGTCAGACAAAGGTGTCCCAACAGCTGCAGAGGACTTGGCTATTCTCCTATCTTTTTTGACTGCAAGTGTTAGACTGAGAGGGGCAGGGGAAAAACATGAGTGGTCTGAGGAATAACAAATGGCCATAGCAGAGTCACCCACCAGTAGTTGACGTATAAGTGGAGTTAGCCTGACACCCAAAGACTGCTTAACTATGTTCTTCCTCCTCTTGCAGGCAGGAGATGGTATGACTGCATTTACCAAAGGTAACTCCATAGACAAATGCAGGAAGGGTTATCGAAAGTGGGACATGTAGCCTGAATGACTTGGTAAAATGTTATGCAGAGAAGAAGGGGTTCTGAGGTGAGTTAACTTCTGACAGTCCCCCACAAGCACATTACCCTGTCTCAAACACACTAACAATGCAAAAAATAAAACATTTAATCAAAAATTACCCTTTTCCTTAGAAAAAAAAAATCACACAAGCATTAACATAATGTCCCGGAAGCCAACCACAATAAGTTTCTTAGCAAAACACAAAAAATTCTCTCCGAAAAAATATAATTTGTCTTCATAATGCAAGGATTTCTCCAACTTTATAGGATCGCTAGATGACCATCAGACTGCACTGGAGGTCATGAAGGAATTTCCTGTTTTTCACACTGGGTGTTTCAGGTTTTTTGTCTTCCCCAATGGGTGTAGACAGGTAGATTTAGGTTGTCATTGTCAGGTAAAGACAGTAGGCAGGATTGATAAGGGAGATCAAATGTAAGTGGACAGGGAGGGACACCGTTCTTTGTCAGTAGTCTCACACAGCTGGTAGCTCCAGGAGGAGATCTTGAGACTTATTAGCCAGATCTCCCTTACTAGATTATAAGGCGACCTATGTCTGGTGTGTATTTTAGCAAATATAGACATGGGTTTTGATGTTGGCAAAAATGTTGGTGAAAAGACTGGATATAGTCAGTGCTGTGGTTTTCTAGTGTTTAGTGCCTAGTGATTATTTAATAATGGTCTCCCAGAAAATCCTGCTTGCACACATCTCCTTGATTAATTGGCACTAATTAGCATTTAACTGTGAATAAACACATAGCTGCGGCCATTTGAATCCATGTTGGCATCAGTGCCTTTCTTATGGAATAATATGTTTAATCAAGAATGTTGGAGATATGAAATGCATTTGGTCAATATGCAAATCACAAGGTTTGGTGGTAATGGTGTTATGCCCTAATGATACAACATATGATAAAAAGAGGTGGCCCATGGAAAAGGAGGTGGGGGAGATAACTGGGTTAAGCCCATGGAAAAGGAGGTGGGGGAGATAACTGGGTTAAGCCCATGGAAAAGGAGGTGGGGAGATAACTGGGTTAAGCCCATGGAAAAGGAGGTGGGGAGATAACTGGGTTAAGCCCATGGAAAAGGAGGTGGGGGAGATAACTGGGTTAAGCCCATGGAAAAGGAGGGGAGGAGATAACTGGGTTAAGCCCATGGAAAAGGAGGTGGGGGAGATAACTGGGTTAAGCCCATGGAAAAGGAGGTGGGGGAGATAACTGGGTTAAGCCCATGGAAAAGGAGGTGGGGAGATAACTGGGTTAAGCCCAGGGAAAAGGAGGTGGGGGAGATAACTGGGTTAAGCCCATGGAAAAGGAGGTGGGGAGATAACTGGGTTAAGCCCATGGAAAAGGAGGTGGGGGAGATAACTGGGTTAAGCCCATGGAAAAGGAGGTGGGGGGATACTGGGTTAAGCCCATGGAAAAGGAGGTGGGGGAGATAACTGGGTTATGCCCATGGAAAAGAAGGTGGGGGAGATAACTGGGTTAAGCCCATGGAAAAGGAGGTGGGGGGGAGATAACTGGGTTAAGCCCATGGAAAAGAAGGTGGGGGAGATAACTGGGTTAAGCCCATGGAAAAGGAGGTGGGGGAGATAACTGGGTTAAGCCCATGGAAAAGGAGGTGGGGGAGATAACTGGGTTAAGCCCATGGAAAAGGCGGTGGGAGAGATAACTGGGTTAAGCCCATGGAAAAGAAGGTGGGGGAGATAACTGGGTTAAGCCCATGGAAACGGAGGTGGGAGAGATAACTGGGTTAAGCCCATGGAAAAGGAGGTGGGGGAGATAACTGGGTTAAGCCCATGGAAAAGGAGGTGGGGGAGATAACTGGGTTAAGCCCATGGAAAAGAAGGTGGGGGAGATAACTGGGTTAAGCCCATGGAAAAGGAGGTGGGGAGATAACTGGGTTAAGCCCATGGAAAAGGAGGTGGGGGAGATAACTGGGTTAAGCCCATGGAAAAGGAGGTGGGGGAGATAACTGGGTTAAGAAGGTTTTATTTAGCATGAGTAGGGTTAATCCCATACTCAAAATAAAAAAAAAACACAACCTTCAGATTATCCTCCTGACAGGAATCGCAAATTAATTTAAGAATCCAGCCAGGACTAACAAAAGGTAGATGCATCTACATGTCCAAGAGCCAACAGACTAATTGCAGTAGCACTTTAAACACAGCTTGGCAAGACTTTTTGTGTACTAAAACAACAAACAAAAATGGCAAGCACATAAAATCAGTTAAAATCACAATAATTCTCTCTGTGA
Source organism: Protopterus annectens (assembly GCF_019279795.1). Classification (NCBI taxonomy): domain Eukaryota; kingdom Metazoa; phylum Chordata; order Ceratodontiformes; family Protopteridae; genus Protopterus; species Protopterus annectens. The sequence continues at coordinate 35,488,476 of NC_056751.1, read as the reverse complement.
CATGTATACCAGTCTCTTACAATAGCTTTCTTCTAAAAAATAAAGCAAATAAACTAAACTTTCTTCTGTATTTGAAACTTTAATTCTTAAGCCAGATGAAATTGCTTTAATTTGTGAGATGCGAAAACATAGCGAGACTCTGTTGATAATCTATAACTGAGGCATAACTTTACTGCATTACTCACTGTACCCACCAAATTATAATATATATATATATATATATATATATATATATATATATATATATATATATATATATATATATATATTACATCATAAGCAGATGTACTTGCTTTAAAGTAATAAACTACTTATCTACTTCCTAAGAACTGCGGAAGGAATTAAATAAATTCTTTAGATTAGAGACTGCATAACCAGCTAGATGTTTTTTTCTGCTTTGCCACAGCTTGAAGTAAATTGGGATCTTGCTGCATGAATGTTTACTCACTCCCACAGCCAGTGACAGTCATCTGAAGCTATTCAATGAAGCCTACACAGGGGGTCAGGATAATTCCAAGCCACTGAATGCCTGCTTGGCAAAGCTACCTCCATATATAATGATTCATCATAGACAGAAAAGTGGGAATGACAACTGTCATATATGTAGCCAACTTTGCATGCACTGGTTGCATGGCGGGATAAAGTCCTGACTACAGTCCTGGCAACTGGCATTCAAACAGCAGCTAAGGCACTTGATGGCACAGACAGAAAATATGGGCAAGCCCATCCTGGTAGGTAGACGGGAAGGAGTGCATGCTCAAGGCACACTCACCAGTCTGGTTTCCCCTGGTAGTGAGTGGGCAAACTACCGCACAGTGCTGCCTGACGTTGGAAGGGTCATTTTCTGGCATAAGCCCCATGCAGAAGTATGGGCAGTCTGGTGCTGATGCCCCCCCCCCAGGTGTGACTAGACTGTCACAGGAGTTGGGAGAAATAGGCAAAAGCACTCCCTTGGCAGCAGTATGGCATTATCCCTGGGTGTTTTGATCACTGGTCCTGAAAATTATTGGAGCAAGTACAAGGGAAGTGGAAGGTGGGGCGGTCTAGCAGATTTGGTGATCAAAGACAAGTACTGGGAGCAGCTGATGATCAGCTGAGAGTGAGCCAAAAATAACAAAGTGCATAGCCAACTTTACACACCATTTAAGAAGAAATGATAGGCATGATTATAAGCCCTCAAAAATACACAGATCAGTAGGGAGTACAGACAGATACATAGAAGAAATAAAATAACCTAACAAAAGTTTTTCATGGCAAGAAACAATAATGTTTCTTCAAAGCTAATCAAAAGTACCTAAACAAAAAGTACACAAAACTGACCATACAAAACTGAACAACTAAAATAGAAAATAAACAAAGAAATTATGTGTCATAACAATACAGTAACTCTACACTTGCACATTACTACTAAACCAGTTTTTCCTCAAACAGTAAATAATACTCCAGAGTTTTTGAAATAATGAGGCCTAGACCTGTTTTAGAAGACATCCAAGCAAATCTGAAAATGTGTACTCAGTAACAACTTTATGTCTGAGATTAAAATAAATGCAGAACTATGACAGACAATTTTTCTCTCTCTCTCTCTCTATATATATATATATATATAAACATATGTGTGTATAATATATGGTGGGGGGCATATACAGGTGCAGCAGTTAGTGTTGTTGCCTCACAGCAAGAGGTTCTCAGGTTCGATTCTTGGCTGGGATGCCTTCTGTGCAGAGTCTGCATGTCCTCCCTGTGGTTGTGTGGGTTTCCTCCAGGTGCTCCGGTTTCCTCCCGCATTCCAAAGACATGTAGTATGTAGATTTGACACTCTAAATTGGCCGTGTGTGCAAGTGAGTGGTATGGATGAACTACCGCAGCAGGGCTAGCTGGCTGGTGGTGTAAACCTTGGCTCGAGATGACTGTCACTCTTGAAAGTGACATCCTGACCCCATGTGCAAAATGGGAAAAAGAGGCTGAGGATGGATGGATAGATGGATGGATGGATGGATGGATATACAAGATCAACAGAAATGCAGAATATCAGACAATTACATATATGGTACCAATGGCTGGCTGAAGAAGCAAAAGGTTGTTGCTGCTGCCAGTCCTGCGGGATTCATTCCATTCTTATGATTACGTGCTGTCTGTATGTGCATGTAAAAGTGTTTTGACTCAAGACACCTGCATACAATCACATACATAATCTGCAACTAATCATGTGTTGAAACTACAGTGATGGATTGCTATTACTTTTATGACCTACTTCCATTTGGAATGTTTCTTTTAACAGAAAAGTACCCAACCCAAACTTCATATATGCCCTAGCCCTACCACTAGCAAATAAAGCACACATAGTTGTCCACAGCAGCATGTTTTAACAGAAATTAAAAACGAGCATTATATTCTCTGCATTTTTAAATTTACATTAAAATACCACCTGGTTACCTTTTAGATCTGAACATTGATTGTTCTAAAATGCAAGCTCTGCCCCTCTCATATTCATTTATTTTTACATTTGTTAACCAGGTTAGTCTGTCTGGGGTTCTTAGAAGCCCTTTTTCAGCAGAGACCCGAGGAGAAAAGCTCCCAAAAAATGTAAGTAAACAAAAGTAAGAACAAAGATAAACACAGATCACATTTTAAGTATACATGCTTCTGAAGTAATTACATAACATGCAATAAAGGAATATATAGAATGGATAGAAATACAATACAATACATATATGGAAATATTCACGTAGTATGGCAAGAAACTAAGAAGAAATATGGTAAGACTAAGGTCAATATATTGCTGAACCAAGGTACTAGGCATGAAGTAAGTAAATATACAGATAAAGTTGTGTGAACTTTGGAAGTTAATACATAAATTAAAGAACACTAATAAGGGATTATGGGAACTGAGTATAACATCAGCTAACTAGTATGGAATATGACGAAAAAAATGCATAGGTAGTAGTAAGAGAGAGAGTTAGAAGTGATACAGTTAAGTTAGGTTATCCCTGAATGTTTCTTGGGTATTTGTTTAGAGCATGAATACATCCAATTTGATAAGAAAAAAAGATTTAAGCTGTTTCTTGAAGGCATTTTTGTCTTTAGGTAGTCTAAGGGCTAAAGGGAGTGTGTTCCAATTTTTTGCAACTGAGTGACAATAGAGTATTTTCCCAAAGATTTTGTTTTGCTTAGGAACCTCAAGAAAGTATTGATTAGTACTTTTTAGTGGGCATTGAGGAGTATAAAGTGTCAGAGAATTTGCAAGGGATGGGCAGGATTTAGGATTGTTTAGTATATTGTGGGCTATAAGGGGTTGGGATTGAGGCAGTAAATTGAAAAAGTCAGGCCAGTGTAAAACCTCTAATGAGAGGCAGTAATGGGATTTGTAAGTTTTTCTGCACAACTTTGTAAATGCCAAGAATTTTCATTTACTACATAACAGGAAAAAGTATAACAGTTGCTGTAGCTATTCTTTTTTCTTTAACGTGTTTTTCTGAAAGTTGCATAATTTCCTAATCAGCATACAGTGCAAGGATTACTAAGCAAAACAGAACAAACCTTCAGCAGTGTGTGCATGCCTTGGTTACTCCGAATCTCAGGTCAGATATACTGCTGTAACTGTTACCCTAACAGCAGTCAGATGTCAAGATGAAGGATCACTGCCAGGGTTAAGGCTGCCACAAGTGCAGCCAGGCCACTAGTTTTCTCACAGAGAAAGGAGAAGCTAACTCTACTCACCTACAGGTTTCTTTCCTACCAAAGAGGAAAGGGGGAAGAATGTGAGTTTGAAAATATGTATATCTGAACTGTAAAACTTCATAAAAGCACAGCTGCATAGGGAAAACAAACATGATACATGTCACAGTAGCCAGTCAATAACTGTGTTTTTGGAAGCTAGCAAGAAATGGAAGTACAAAGAGAAAATGTGAACTTGCACACATATGTGCAAACATACACATGTGCACACATGGCTGTGACGGGTGTGCACATGTACTCCACAATATACATCTGTTTAGAATAATGTATTTATTTAGTGTAGTAACAGATGTTAAAATTTAAATTATTATGATATATTTACTGTGGTTTGTATTTATTTAATCACACTGCCTTCAAGTGTTTCTAAATTAGTAAAGGAAGTCAGTGGCAGCTTTCAAAGACAGCACATGGTACTGTACAAATGAATGCGTGAAGCTTTGGCACACAGGGAGGAGGTGATTCAAAGACAGAAGCAGTACAGCGGCATTAGGGTAAAAACTGTGTGGTATGCAGGGCATGCAAATGACCACATGATACAGAAATAAGGTTCCTGATGCAAAACAGGCACAGTGATTATGGAAATGATGGCATCAAACACTTCTGAGCAATTCACAGGTATTCCAAACAAGTATGCAGCACCGTGGCATTTACCTGTTCTGCACGTCAGTTATTGTTAGTGTACAGGATACTAAGAGCAGCAGCTATGGCATAGAAACATGTGCTAGTGGGTGCACTCAGTGCCTGCAATGTGGCTTGCAGCAAAGGAGATGGATTTGTCTATGCCTAATCAACTAGCACCAGACTGACCAGCAGATCATGAATCGCTTCCATGTGAACAGGCTGATCAAATGGAAGCTTGTCAAAGTGTGTTGTCCACATGCAGAGTAAAGGGGGATGTGTGGACTGCTCATCCAAGTAAACTCAAAGGTATATGTAAACTTTAACCATCCTATTTATAGTAATCCTTCAGTGACCTAAAGGAAATACACTAGAAACATTGCAGATGACCAACTTATGTGTCCTACAACAGTTTTCCAACATTAAACTACAGTACATGGAGAAGCATACATGGTTTCAAAAGCCTGCAAAGGACAGAACCATCACTATGTGGGTGCTTTACACCATGGCCTTCTTCCCTGAGGTCAAAGTAGTTGCCAACTGCACACAGCTTGCTATCATGGACCCAGCTAGTTCAGACATTATCATATACATTAACAGGTGGTGTGCAATGCCCAGGATATCATACATAATACTTTTGTGCACTATCCTGGCACTTCCCCTGATTTACATATATGGCATATATCTGAATTATGTCAATAATCTGTGACAGAAGACTTCACACAGGGTCATTTATTTGTTAAGTAAATACGCAAGTGGGGCAGAGGCCAGTATATTTAGTTGCCATGTCAACAAACAGCAAGCCACATACAATGGTGTCACTACTGTATTTTGCAGATGATGCCAGATACATATTGGAGCTGTGTCTGATGACCTCCATCAGCATTCCCAGACATGACACAAATGGCATATAACACCATGCATGCAGAAACATGAAGCGTGGTGGAATGCACTTTTGGCAAACTGAAAAAAGGCTTCCGCTGCCTAGATAAATCTGATGGGACACTGCAGTATTCATCAAAGACCTGCAGATAAACATTAGTTGTTTGAGCCACACTGCATAACGTGGTTGTGCAGAAACAGCTACATCAGCAGGGAAAAATCCCAGTAGGGCCCGCCATAGCCCAACAGTCAGTGACTGAGAAGCAAGGCAGACAATAAAAATATGAACAGTCAACAGTAGTTCCCCCATACGAGGAGGATGTGGGCAAAATACATCATTGCACTGATAAAAAGACAGTATCTGCTCCAAAACTATGGGCCGTGATACAGACAACGCACAATAAAATGAAGCATGCATTATCACACCTAAGCTATTCTAGACCAGTGCATGAACTAGCCACACTATGCAGTAGACATTACTTTGCCCACACAGGTCAGCAGGTGTGCAGAGCACAGTTATCATTTACACAGGTTGGGAATAAAATAATGATAGATGAAAGTAATGGTACACGTAGTCCAGTGTCATGGGAGGTGGATGTGGTAGTCACAGTGTCAGGTAGCAGATCGATGGGAGTCAGAGATCACATCCTGCAATGGTATGGTAGAACTGCTGCATCATAAACATTTGAAAAGTATATTGTAAAGGCCTACAGTCTTGGGGCTCAATGCTGTCTGTGACCAGCATTCCATAGAAATACGTGAGCATGCATGTGCACCTTGATGGAATGTCCCACATGCTGGCAATCAATAATGTACCATGTCCATGATCCAGGTGCTGATCACTTTTAAGCTTTGCTCTCCATTCACCCACAGGGAATATTGATGGTGTACTACTATGGGAACAAAAACAAGTGGTATGGTGAGATGTCTCGGGGTGAAGCATGAGAAGTGTTCATAGATTCACAGGTAGGTACTAGGCTATCGGCCCAAGGGCCTATATAAGCCTAGCCAACAAGGTTCCCTGGCTTACATCACCCAAGAAAGTTATTTTCCTGTGCCACTGTCAAGCAGAGACACAGATGTGATCCCCGGGGTGTATTTCCTATTTTCCACCCACTCATCAAGATTTTTCTTGAAGCGTACTAATAAAGAACTTTGCTTGACATGGATGGGTAGCCTGTTCCAGAGTATGGGAAGTCTCTGGGACAGGAATCTCTCACTCCAGCATGTCCTGTTTATTGTGATGACAAGGTTTAGGTCCCTAGAAAGTGTAGCTCAGAAGGATTGGGATTTCTTTAGGTGCAGTATGTCCAATAGCTCTGGGTTTGACATAATTTTATATGTTAGGCAGAGATCACCTCGGAGTAGGCGATATGCTACGGAGTAAAGCTGGAGTTTTTTGAGACGGTCAGTGTAGGGCATTTGTTAGAGGCCAGTAATCCTCTTTGTGAGGTACTTCTGTGGCCTTTCCTGCTGCTGCAGATGTCTTGTGAGGTACATTCCAAAAATCAGAAGTTCTGATGAAGTCATTACCTATGATGAAGGCGCTCAACTGGTGAATTTTTTGACTGTGCTTGGTTTAACAATAAAGTGGAGTTTTCTAATGGCCATTGGGTGCACTGTATTTAGTAACCATTTTAGAGGAGCACTTCCTGTTTCCATTCCAGGCTCAGTGGCAGCCAAGAAAAACAGGAAGGTAGATGGAGAGAAAAGGAAATGATGGAGTACTGAAAGAAATGAAGGAAATGCAACTATCAAGACCGGAGAATGTCTGCAGGATTCTGATAAAATGTTTTAACAAAACCTGTTTGATGTAGACGAGTCAGCAAATGATGGATATATAATTACAAACCTCCAGTTGGGAGGGTTGTGGGATGACTTTAAGAAATGGTGGTGCAGAGTGAGCCAGAAAATGAAGGAGATGTTTCCCGGGGGCATTATGGAGAAAATACAAAAGGAGTATGTAGAGACAATCCTGAAGAATAGTGTTGAAATGGAAAAAAACATATGCAGAGAAAGTAAAAGATGACAAAAGTGGAGTAGCAGAAAAGAAAGCAGAAGAAAATGAAAAATGGAAGTATGTAGTAAGGATTCAAAGTAAAGAAGACAAACAAATGGACAGGTATGAAGTGTGGGACAATTTAACAATTTGTTTGGGTGTAAAAGCATATGAGGTAAAAACATTTATTCTTATTAATACGAGAGACATTTTGTGACATTAAATTTGATGCTGTTTTTTCAATGGAAATTTTTCTTGGAGAATATGAAAAAAAGAAAGACTGTAACCCATGGAATCTTTGTGTGATACAACTATTTTACAGGGAAACAAAAAAGAAGATTCATGTACAATTTCAAACAAAGGTAGAAAGAGTCTTTGAAAGGACATTTGAAAGCATTATATAAAGTAGTAGTAGACACTGCAAAATTTATTACAAAAGAGATTTGTGGACTGCTGGCTGGGATTGTAATATTGTGCTAAAAAATAAAAAAAGAGAAAAAAAATAAACATATATCTTATGGGTGTTGTGAAATATTGTGGACAACCCAAAACTTGTTTTATGGGGAAAAGAAAGACATTTGATAAGTAACTTTGACAAAAGCAAATTTTATATTTGTGGGGAAATGGGACATGATGCAAAAAATGTGAACTGAAATGTTACAAATGTAACAAAATTGGACATTTATGGATGGATTGCAAAAAATGAGAACAGTAAGGAAAAAAGAAAAGAAAGAGAAGAAAATGAACAAAGAGAACAAATTTTAGAAGTAGTAGAAATATAATAAAATTAGATGAGAAAAAAAATAAAGAGGACATAGATGAAGCTTCTGAAATAAATGATGAAGAAGACAAATTGGGAGGTAGTAAAAGGAAAAAGAATTCAATTGTTAAAAGGGTAAAATACAGAAAAAGAAAAATTAAATGGATAAGTACAAAAGAAAAAAGAAAAGAAATGGATGAAAAAGATTATATTGAGGCTTGGTATAATGGTTAAGGTGTCTCACTCACAGACACGAGAGGTAGTGTTTGATTATCACCTTTTGGCAAGACACTGGTTAGGCTTAGAATGGCCTATTACGAAAGTTACCCTAGTAACTAGCGATACGCTTATGAAACCATGAATCTAAGAAAAGAGAAAATGAAAATTTTACAGTGTTTTCTGTAAACGTGAATAGTATTAAGAAAATAGTAAGAAGAGGAATTTTGGAGTGGTATAATACACGTGATATAGATGTAATTACATTAGAAGACACACAATTTTTAACAAATGAAGAAAGATTACAAACAGAAAAATTATGGGGAGCAAAGATGAGCTGGAATTTGGCAAATGAGAGATGTTCTGGAATAGCCATACTCTGAAGAAATACAGTCAAGTCATTAGATGCAACTTTAGTAAAAATTGGATTAACCACTGTAGATATAAAATGGAAAGAAGTATACAGAATTATAACGTTATATGCTTATACTTATTGTAAAGGAAGAGGAAGCTTATTTCATCAGATTTTAGGCTATGTAGTGATAAATATGAATATTATAATAACAGAAGACTAACTGATTTATGAAGTAAGTGTAAAAAGAAAGGAAATGATATAAGAAAAATGTTAGAAGTTATAAGATGTGGTAAGTTAAAACTTTGGGACAAAAAATTCATGGACTTACAAAAGGGGTATGTCTAGAAATGAAACAGATTATTTTACAGTATTATACTATCAGAAGGTTTAGTTATAGGAGAAGGTGAGGTAGTTAAAACAGGATTTTCTGATCATCTTGCAATATGGCTAGAGATAAAAGAAAACAAGGAATATATAAAATAGGCAAAGGTATGAAAAGGAAAAATGGAAAGCATGGAACAAAGAAAGAGATTATTAATACAGTTATGGAAAGACTAAACCACATGGCTCAAACCAGAAAAAAAAAAAAATTAGGAACTAAACCACAAGAGGAACAGTGAACCACCAAATGACTTTAAGTTGAATTAGTTAGGGTAAATGCTTTCGCTCATTATGAACTTCACCAAAACATTTCAAACAATTCCAAAGTTAAATACCCATAGCCGGCTTTAGGCACCAGCGAACCATGTGGTTGCTGGGGGGGCCCCCAAAGACAGTAAGTTGTCTTATCTTGATATTTTGTAACATGTCTGTCAAACCAACAAAAGCTAGTACAGCAATACTTTGTACTTAATAAACCAGATGGGTAATAACTCTTATTTATATCGCCTTTAAAATTCAAAGATATCTCTGGTTAAAGTAACAGTACTTTATCAAGCAACAAGCTTTACAATTCAGTTAAATATTCTATGACTGACATAGTACCCCTGGCTTAGTTTAACTCTGCTAATGGACGTTCACTCCACTAAAACTAACAACATAGCCAGCTTAGGTACTAGCAATTTCCGCGGATACAAGGGAGCCCCCTTAATCATCCTTGACTGTATGGGGGCCCTCTTAATCATCCTTGACTGTGTAGGGGCCCCCTTAATCATCCTTGACTGTGTAGGGGCCCCACAAAAGCTGCTGCTGGTTGGAGAAAAATGAGGAGAAAAAAATGCATTAATTTCCTGATTATGCTCTTTAACCCGAACAGGTCTGTGATATGACCCTGTTAGGATAACGCTAATAATGAATTAAGCAAGATAAGCACTACAGAGATCATCAGTGACTGATACCAGTGCAAACCTTGGAGTTTAAGAAAAGCTGATGCTTTTGATCTTCACGGATGGTTTTCCCTTTCAGGGAGTTTTCTAAATACTGTCAGAGCACCAGATATTACAACTTCTTTGCAGAAGATTTAAGCACAATTCATATAATAGCAGAATAAAGGTTTAAAATCAGGAACAAGTTTTAAATATTATTGTAATTCAATTAAAAAGTTAATAGTGCAACACCTTTTGTATCAACATGCATTTTTTGGACAGTAAGTATGAAACTCTGACATCTGGATTTATTGATGGTCTGTAATCCTGAATGATTTACAAGCAAATCAAACTTTTTATGAAGCATAGAGAAAATTATGAGAAAAATCAGGGAAAGTCTGTGAAATCTGAGACAGTGATAGGTTTGCATTATTTCTCACTTAGGTAAATAAAAATGACTTACCCCTGCTGCTGTTTGACGACTGTTAAACAGCAGTCACTGATCTGGTGTGCCAACACCAGTGTTGCACAATGTATTGTTGAAATAAGTACAAAACTAGCATTGCTACGGCTTATGATTTTGTGTGTGTGTGTGTGTGTGTGTGTGTGTGTGTGTGTGTGTGTAAAACTATCGGTGATTTTTACTTGTGCACACACCCAATAATGCCAGGACACAGAATATTCTTCTGAGTATCAGTAAAAACTTTAGCTAACAAATAATTATATTTCACAGGTAATGAACATAATACATCACAGAACATTCAGACACTTAAATCTTTTAATAGTCTGGGGCCCTCACTCCTCAGACTCTATAACCGGACACAGGGGGCTCCCTTAATCACCCTTAACTGTGTTGGGATGCCACAAAAGCTGATGCTGGTTGGGGAAAAATGAGGAGAAAAAAATGTATTAATTTTCTGATTATGCTTTTAACCTGAACAGGTCTGTGATATGACCCTGGTAGGATAAAGCTGATGATGGCCTCTGCTCTCAACTGCATCCATTCTAAAACGAGCTCTGCTCAGATGTGTGTGTACAGAAAACAGCTGCAGGTTATGTGTGTGTGTGTGTGTGTGTGTGTGTGCAATCATAATTTTTTTTTCATTTTCCTCATAATCACACTTCAGGCATGTGTACAAGTAGCTGCCTTTGACAGTATGGGTTGAGGAGTGAGGAGACGTGCTATGTATATGTATGTCACCAGCCACTTGAAATACATGACGGTGACAATTTGAACCTCATCCCAGTGTAGCACCTAAGGGATGCATAGGTGGGCTGTTCCAAAATAGGACCTGTGTATCCAGACAGCAACTGGTTTGTTAGTTTATTGTGAGTTACTATTTTGTCATCTTTGAACGTTAAGCATTTGGTACAACTTATGTCTTCCTTAAAAACAAACAAAAAAATAAGAATGAAATTATTTTCTTACTCCTGACTCTTATTTAGGCTACAATTGGATTAAAATGTTGGGAAAATGCTTTAAATGTATGTCAGAACATGCACAACCCAATGGCTTCTGGGGGCTCTGGCTTAACTGAGTTATTTCCTAAATGGTTATTACTATACTTACTTTGTGAAGAAAGGAAGCAAGAAAAACTAAAGCTGAATAGCAACATAGTTTCTTTCTTTAATCAAAATTTCTGTTCAAGCTATCATTGGATGAAAAGGTTGTATAAAAAGAAAAAAAAACTAAAATGCACTTCAGAGCACACAGAAAGTTATCACTTCTTGAAAAAGCTGAACAGGAAGCTAAAATGTGAGAAATGGAAGAAAAAAGTAATGTGCGTGGTATAGAGAACCCAGGATTTGGGGGGAGGGGGCAAAGAATGACTGGAGGGTATGGTTGTGGTGTGTGTGTGTGTGTGTGTGTGTGTGTGTGTGTGTGCACGTGCGTGCACACGTGCTTGTGTGTTGGGGGGGCTGGAACAGTAGGCCCAGAGCACCATTTCACAAAGTCCTGACCTGTATATAGAGTTGCTGCAATGTATCGGTTGTGTATCTAAATTCCAGTTGTGAGATGCACCTACATAGTGTGGTAGACAGGCCTGCTGTAATGTAAGAGCACTATAGCAACAAGTCAGTCTGTGATTACTACTCCTAAATGTCTGCAGCATGAATTAACAGATTGCTTAGGAGGGGTGGCAGTGACAGGGTGATATGTAGACTGGAAATGTCTAAAGGCCCCCAATTTGACATCTGCTGGAGGCCCCCAGAATGCTAACATTAACCCTGTAAATACCACACTAATAACATCACATGACTCCAGCCAGCCAATGTATGAAATACATAGGATAATTAATACAAAGGCTTCCTATAATTCATACCTAAACAGTAAAAAGTATAAAAACATATAAATCTAAAAATGTATGAATATAATTTTCAACATATTAACAACCAGCCCCATAAAATTTTAACTTGAGCAAGAAATTAATGGAGCAGGTATCATTCAATCCAGGATAATTAGTGGCATCAACCAATAACTGCCACTTAAGTTCATTTTTATCCAAATGCTCATTAATGATCTGCCCCTGAATATCCTTAACTTGCTCAATTACTAAAAAATTAAAACTATGTAAATTGTACTCTTCTATGTGCTTGCACAAAGCATTAGTCAACTTTTTATTTTTAATATCTGTACAATGCTCATAAATACGCTTCCTAAATTGTCTTGTTGCCTTGTCTATATAAAATTCAGGACAAAAGTTACACTGAGCAAGCTAAACCACATTAGAAGTGTAAAAAGAAAAATGCCCTGTAATTTTATATTCCTTACTTCTAATAACAAAACAATCAGTGTTATTAATCAAATGACACTCCGAACAACCGCATCTAAAGGTACCAATGTTTCTATTAATCAACTCATCCATACCTTGACACTTTCTCTTCATATAAACTTTAAAAGATTTATACTTGTTTATAAGTGACTAATGGTTTATCCCCTAATGTCTGGGCCAAATCCTTATCCTTCAAAAATAACTCCCAATTTTTGTTAATGCACTACATAACAGGTTGCCTATCCAGTGTGTATGTTGTGATAAAACATTTAGTAAAATCAGTGTCAGTTTTAGCTATTCTCTGTCCTTCATCCCTGACCCTGACCTCAGAAGATTATATATGTCAGTGTATTGCAAGAATAAAGTAAAAATACTTGTCAAAAGGCTGGTTAAGCCAAGAGGTTCATATGAAGAGTGGTATAAGACAAGAATGTCCAATGAGTTGCATACTCTTTGTATTAGTTATAAATGTGATAGTATGTGAAATAAATTACAAAATGAAGGAGGCAGGGTATATAACACCTAAACGGTTAAAGATTCCAGTTCTGTTAACACATGCAGATGACATTATAATAATTTCAAAAACAAAATTTGGATAAAAGGAGGACTAATTTGCACAAACTGTTGTCTTGAGATGATACAGATGGCTTTAAATATAGAGAAAAGTAAAGGTTTAGGTGATGTAGTAAAGATTCCTGTGTTAGGTACAAAAATTGGGAACAAAGATTTACTTAAATGGGGGAAAACAATAGAAGAAATAAAGCAAGCATGTATTTTCTGGAGAACATAATATTATCATTCAGGAAAAAAAGGCTTATTTGATAAATTCAGTGCTGATGGGAAAAACAGTATACTTAGCAAGTGTCTTTATGTTGCCAACAGTATTTGAAAAGGATTTAGTTTAGATATTTTATTTTCATTTATAAGGGGTTATAGATTAAACCCAGTAAACGTAGAAGTTTTGTATGTAAATAAAGGAGGAGGAGGCTTATGGTTAATTAACCCAGGGGTATGCTCTGCTTCATTAAATTTGTATAAAGTGTTAAAGTGGATAAATGAAAAAGATGAGAGATTAGTAGTAAAACTGTATAAATATAAGTATGATAAATTTTGGGGTATGGTAAAAAATAGTAAAAGAAAAAATGGTGTATAAATGAAGAAATACAATTATGATGACGTGAGTTATTGCCATCTGTACCAGAGAGAATGGGGCAGTGTATGTTTAACATATGCCAGCATAGTTGGCTGGAGTTTTGTAAATAATTGTATGTCATTTGACTATTACACTGACTTGTACAGAATGTTTTTCTGCATTTGCTTGAGAGGTTAGCCAAGTATTGTTTTTCTGCATTTGCTTGAGAGGTTAGCTAAGTATTGTTTTTCTGCATTTGCTTGAATCTTTCCAACTGTGTTATTTTTTTCTCCTGTGACTGAAACTCTGATGTTTATTGCACTTAAATATTTAATATTCTCATGTTTTCTATTTTATTATTAATTTATTTGACATTTGTTAACTGGGATAGTCCATCTGAGCAAAAGCCCTTTTCCAGTGGGGGCCCAGGGAGAAAAGCTCCACAGTATACGTAAGCAAGAAAAAATTACAAAAATTAAAGTTGTATACAGTGAAAAAAAACAGTTAAGCAGCTTTAGATAAAGCTCCACAGTACAATATTAAGAGGCATTATAACACTGAAGAAAAAACATAGCAAAGAAATATACAATAAAACATTGAATGAATTTACATAACACATTGGGTTATCTTCAGATGGTAACTGTACAATACAGAACAATTAAGTGAGTTATCATAGTAGGGAAGGGAGGAATAGAGAGGATAGTGATAAAAGGGTGAGTTCATGTGGGATGGTTACAGAGGCAAATCCATTTGCTATTAAGGTACCTTTTGAGAGTTTTCTTGAATTTGTGGATGTGGGAAATGTTTCTAAGGGTCATGGGAAGCTTGTTTCATGCAAGAGCAGGGAAGTAACTGTAGAGATTCTGTCCAACAGATTTTTTAGGTTTGTGAATTTGTAAGAGACATTGGTCAGAGCTTCTGAGGGAATGAGAGGGCTTATAGAAGGAGACAAGTGAGGAAATACTAGGGCAGGAGGAGGGCTTATTCAAAATAGTATGGATAATGGGAAGTTCGGTAAATAAGACTTGGTTAGGAAACTCTAGCCAGCTGAGTGTCTGTCTGGAGAATATGACAGTGGTGTGATCTTGAGGGCAGATTGGCTGCAAATCTAGCAACTTTGTTGTAGGTGAGTTTCAAGTTTGGAAAGTAGTGAGGACTGTAAGTCAGTTAAAATTTGAGAGCTGTAAAAGAGGCTGGGGAGAAGGTAAGCATGGGCTAGTGATATTCTGGAGCTGGGTGTGAGGAACCTTTTGTTTTTATAGAGTAAACCAAGCTTTTGGTGGGTTTTCTTGATGCACTCAAGTACATGAAAGTCAAATTTTAGTTGGGGATTCAGGTGTGATCATAGTGTTGTTGAGGGAAGAGAGAGGATTTAAGATGGTAAAGGGATTTTGGGAGAAAGAGAAGTTGTTTTGTCTTTTTAGGGTTTAGTATGAGTTGGTTGTTGTAGTAAACCATGTTTCAGTGAGGTTGAATGAAGTTTGTGTCAGGGTTAGCAGGTTGGTGGGGTTGTCAGTGATAGAAATGATGGTGGAGTCATCTGAGTATTGTATGAGAGAAGGCTGAGGGACAGGATGTGTGAAGTTGGTTGGTAAAAATGTTAAAAAGGAGGGGGCCCTAAAATAGAGCCTTGAGAGAGACCCATTTTGATGAGGAGAAAAGGAGAAAAAGTAGAGAGCCATTTTACAGATTGCAGTCCGTTTTTGAGGTAGCTACTGAATCAGGAGATAGTTGCTGAGGAGAGGATGAGTTGAGAGAGTTTGGAAAGGAGGATGGGGTGAGAAACAGTGTCAAAGGCTTTGGAGAGATCTAAAAAGATAAAGGACACTCATTTATCATTGTCTCTAGCTAGGGAGATGGAGTTAGTAAAGGAAATAAGTGCAGTAGTAGTGCTGTGGTGGCCATGTTGAGTAGGGGTAATTAGATTTAACGAGTAAGATAAGCTGAGATTTGTTTATAAAATCAGTGCTCAAGAATTCTGGAGATGGGAGAGACTATGGCAATAGGTTGATAATTATAGTGCTCAACAGAATTTTCACTTTTGTGAATTGGTATAGTGTGGAACTTTTTCCAGAGGGCAAGAACAGTGGATTCACTAATTGAGTGGTTTATGAGGATGGAGACAGGATATGTTATGGAGTCAGCAGCAGCTTTTAGGAAGTGAGGAGGGAGACTGTCAGCTGAAGGGGAACATTACTTAAGTTTGATAAGTTTTTTGATGCAGCTGGTTGGAATGGGGTTTAGTGAGAAAGGACTGTTTTGCAGTTGAGGGCTGGTTGGGTGGACAGTTTGCATAAGTTTTCTGATGGTATCTATGAACTATGAATTGAAAACTGAAGCAGTTTCTAGGGGTGTGTTATTGGAGCAGGGGTTGGGAGTTGAAGGATTTCCTGAGTGGAGAATTTTGTTGACAGCATTCCAAAATGTTTTAGGGATTATGGGTTCAGTATCTTGGGGTGAGAGGTAGTAGTTCTTTTTGTCAGATTTAATGTGTTTTTTGGTTAAATTTCAGAGCTCCCTGTATTGTTGGTAGTGTGTGGGGGATTTGGTCTTAGTCAAGAGTTTACAGGTGCAATCTCTGTTATGGATAAGAGACCGAGTAGAGTTGGAGAGCCAAGGGGAACACCATGATTTTCTCCGACAGTTCTGGGAGGGGCAAAGGAGCTCACAATGTTTAGGAAGATGGTCTTGAATTGAAGAACAGCTTCATCTACAGGTAGGGAAGACAGGAAAGACCAGTCAATAGCAGAGAGAGAATTACTGAATGTATCCGGGTTGAAGTTGGTTTGCATTCAGCACTCTTTAAATTTATGACGTCTAGAGAGGTGGGGAGAGAATCTTTGGACACATATAGGGGAGTGGTCACTGACAGAGTCTAGTAGGAGTTTAGGGTGGTGATAGAGGTCAAGATTAGAGACAAGTATCCAATCGAAGACAGAGCAAGTATTTGTGGGTTTATGAAGAAAACTGGGTGAAAAGATAAGTTGGGTGCATCCGTATAGGTGGTGGGAGCGTTAGAGATGAGGGTGAGCCAACTGATGTTACCATCATCTAGTATTATAGTCTCATTATGTATATTGTCAGACATCCACTGTAGGATTTGTCTTATAGGGGTATGTTCTCTCCAAAGGGTCTATAGATGGCGACTGTGGTTAGAGTTTTAAGGGTCTTACAGAAACAGATGCTTTGTGCCAGAGCCATGGGCTCAAGCTTAATGACAAGAAATGTATAGTTATCCCCTTTGGGAAAAACCATGTACCCATGAATTACCACACAGGTGGCAGTACACTAAACAATGAAAGGGACACAGGTGGACACTGGTCGCACTTTCGATAACCACATCACCACAACAGTCAGGAAATCCTTCTATGTGGCACACCTCATCACTAAGGGCTTTTCATCCAGAAAAAAGGAGGTCATTGTCCCACTGTACTCATCCCTCATTAGACCCATTATAGAGTACAACGCCCCATTTGGTATGTACCTCACAAAACATCTGCAACAGCTGGAAAGGCCATAGAAATACCTCGCTAAAAGAATCACAGGCCTAAAGCAAATGCCCTATGTTGACAGTCTAAAAAACTCCAGCTATACTCTGTGGCATATCGTCTACTCAGAGGCGATCTCTGCTTAACATACAAGGCCATGTCAAACCCTGAGCTGTTGGACATGCTCCACTTAAAGAAATCCCAATCCCTCAGAGCCACACGCTCCAGGGAACTAAACCTTGTCATCACAATGAACAAAACATGCTGGAGGGATAGGATCCTAACCCAGAGACTCCCCATACTCTGGAATGGACTGCCCATACATGTCAAGCAGAGCGCCTCCTTGGCCTTCTTCAAAAGGAACCTTGACGATTGGATGGGAGATGGGAAATTCACCCTGGGGGTCATGTCAGTTGCCCTGCTAGACAGGGGTCCAGGGAAGTAAATATTGTAGGAAGAAATATCCGGGTAATTGTTTGGCTAGGCTTGTATAGGCCCTAGGGTCAATAGCCTAGTATCAACCTATGAACCTATGACTGTTGAGTTTACAGTTGGAAATAATGAGTTCAGTTGGGAGTATGGGGGGGTTAATTGGGGGAGATATGCATAGGAGGTGAGAGTATATAATGGCAACACCTCCACCTTTTTTGTGCATTCTGTCCAGGCATAGAATATTGTAACTGGGGGGGGGAATTCTTTGTCTACATTATGTGGTTACAGCCATGTTTCAGAGAGACTAACTACGTTCGGGGAGTACTGGGCTATCCTGGTGTGGAATTCAGTTATCTTGTTAAGAATGCTATGGATGTTGACTGAATAGAAGGAGAGATGTTTGAGATTAGGTTTAGGTACCTGCTGAAGTGTTTTGTAAGGTATAGGTAGGACTTGATGACTTACAATGTGGGCCAGGGTTTGGGTGACTGTCACCTGAGAGGTGAAGGAAGTTTAGTGGGAGGAAGAGAAGTGATGTATAGGGGTAGGGTGAAATTTCTGTTTAATTCTGTGGAACGAGAGGAATTTTGGAGACTGTTTGATTGTGGAGAGATTGAATTCGGTACAGGAGAAACGTTGAGGGTGAAAAGGGAGAGCTGTAGTGGCTGTTGGTGTCAATTGTATTATGAGAGGAGGTGGGAGTAGAGGGGAGTAGGTTTAGCTGTTTGTTGTAGGAAGTGAAGTTGTTTAGGAGAAGAAGAAGAAAGGATACGAAGAGAGGGAGGAACATATTGGAGGGTGAGGAGAATATGAAAGGGGGTAGATGTTTGATAGAGGGAAGGTGTATGGTAATAGTAAGCTAGAGAAGGGGGGAAGAGAGTAGTGAGTAAGGGTGGGAGGAGTTAGGTGTAGTGAATAGAGAGGTGGGAGGGGTTATTTTAAAAGGAGTAAGCTGTGGCTGGTTGGGGAGTAAAGGAAGTTGGGGATCAGAGCGGGTGGGGTTAAGATGGTTAATTATAAAAGTAATTTATGTGGGACTGGATGAGAATGGGGGTAGCGTAAAAGAGTGGAGTGAGCCCGAGTGAAGCCAGGGTGAACAGAGTGGGCAGAAACCTAGAGGCAGCTTGCCAGACCACAGTAGAAACAATCAGCAGTGTGTACCTCAAGACAGTGGAGCAGTTAAGAGTAGGCAGTTCCTTGAGTTAAGAATTTTATGCAGGTAACAGCAACCTAACACTTGCTGGTTTATTAGTTCTGTATAGTTTTACAGCTCTTACTATTAACAGTTGCTAAAAAGAGAGAAGAAGAATGGAAGAAGAGAGTTCAGGGGAAAGGGGAGGGGAGTCCAACACTATCTGAGTTTGTGAGTGTGCCACTAGTCAAATAAGCACTAAAGTGTTTCACTACACATAAACCTGCCTAGTACACCAGGAGGATTACTGAAACTAATAGTTTCTCCTGCAGATGAGATGAAGTCTTGTATTTCTTGCCACAAGGAAGCTGCAAAGGGGTGGGAGATCCAGTTAAGCAGGGTTAGTCGGGTGTGCTCGTTGGGAATTTGAGAACAGCAGCTAGTACACCAGGAAAATTACTGAATAAACTAATAGTTTCTCTGCAAGTGAGACAAAGTCTTGTATTTCTTGCCACGAGGAAGCTGTAAAGGGGTGGGAGATCCAGTTAAGGAGGGTTAGTCATGTGGGCTCATTGGGAATTTAAGAACAGTAGTCGGGGTGCAGATAAAACTGCCTTCACAAGAACAGAAAAGATATTAAATATTTTATACCTTTTATTGTGGCTGGTCTTTTAGAGATTACTTTTAACATCTTGAGAGTAATTGTGCTTATTCTAGTGACGCCTTGGCCACTCTAAAATGCCTTGCTGCCTGGGTTACACTCTACCATTTATGTTACTATTGATTTTACTCAGTATAATTGGATACCCCGGTAACAGCCTTACAGTGACTGGCTGGTGGCAGTATTGTTACCTTATTTTACGGGCATAAGAGGCACAGCTGGTAAATCTGTGCCAGCCTTTCCCAAGAGAGTGTGTGTGTGTGTGTGTGTGTGTGTGTGTGTGTGTGTGTGTGTGTGTGTGTGTGTGTGTGTGTGTGTGTGTGTAAAAATCAAATAGCCAGATGTGGGTGTGTCAGTCTCTTGGAACTGCTCTTGGGAGAAATTGTGCTTGATGCAGACAGCTGCATTTGAAAATACTGTGTAAATCCATCCTTGCTTTAGTGATGGTCTCTCACTGGTATCAGTGGTGAGGACTGAGGCCAGGTAAAGAGGGGCCCGTCACATACTGGTGTCAGAGTGGTGGGATATTAATTGAACTTAAGTAGCCTGTGGGCAGTTGTCACTGAAGGTGTGTGTACTCTCAACAGCCACAAGGTAAACATTCAGAGTTTCACTGTCACAACAGATTTATTTACTTTTGTTAGTTTAGTTTAGTTAGGGAAAGCAGGCAAAGATGTCAGCAAAGGATTATGGTAAGCTGACAAAGACCCACTTGTCCAAGGTGTGTGAAGCCAGAGGACTGGTGCATTCTAAGCAGACTACAGAAGAAATTATTTCAGCTTTAATAGAATCTGCATCACAGACCAGTGACCACGAAGACAACCCGTCTGGTGTTGGGGATGTGCAGTCTTCAGAAAAAGGACAGTTTTCCTTTTCCTCAGAGGACTTAAAAATCCATCTGGAGTTAAGGAGACTTGAAATGGAGGCCAAACATTTGGAGACTAAAAAGAGAATTGAACTGGAGCCTGAAGAAAAGGAGAAGCAGCGTCAGCATGAATTGAAGACCAAGCATTTGGAGTTGGAGTCAGAGGAGAGACTACGGCATTTGGAGATTGCAGAAAAAGAGAGACTATAGCAATTGGAGGCTGAAGAAAAACTAAAGCAGCGACAAAAGGAGAAGGAGATGTTAACTGTTCGTCATGGTCATGGAAGTAACGGGGAAAGGAATAACTGGACTCCAGAAGCAATAAAGCTCAGTAAATTTCTTCCAGAATTTGTAGAAGGAGATAACTTTGATAGTTTTATTCATATATTTGAAACAGAATGTAAACAGTATAATGTTGACCAAGAGCTCTGGGTACAGATCCTGACCCCCTTACTCCATGGTAAAGCTGTAACTGCTGTTTCTAATTTGTCTGATACTGATTGTTTAAACTATGATAGTGTGAAACAATGTTTATTGAACTGTTATAAGTTAACACCTGAAGCTTACAGAAAAAAGTTTCATGAGCATAGACGCAAGGCAGATAAAAGTGATTACATTGCCAAGTTAAAAACTTATTTCCATAGGTGGGTGAGTGGGTGTTTGGTCACCACTTTTGAAAGACTGGCAGACCTTTTGGTGAGAGAACAAGCCCTTAATACTTTGCCTAAGGACATGAGATTCTGGTTGGCAGACAGAGTGTAACTCTGCAGATGAGCTGGGGAGAAAAGGGGATCTCTACTTAGCAAGCAGGGCATCACTGCACAAGAAGGGGATACCCACTGCTGCACATGAATATAAGGGAACCCATGATGGGCAGCCTAAACCACCTCAACAGAGTCCAACAGTAACAGGGGAACCCACTACGTCAGGTACACTGCCATGATTGGGGGTTAGATGTTTTAAATGTAACCAGAAGGGCCATATAGCATACAAATGGCCAATGAAGCAAGGTGGGGAACAAAAAGTGAGGGCACCAGCAAGTGGTGACAACAGCGTGCCAGTAGTAAGTTGTTTGGAGACAACAGGGGTATGAAACAATAACCGGAGTTTGTATCTTACCTTAGAGGATAGAAGACAGGCCACTGCTAAGACAGACACAGCCTCTGACAAAAACATTGTGAAGCCTGCAGTGGTTAAAGGGAAGCAGTACTTGTTTGGGCAGAACACTCCAATCAGACCTTTAGAAAATTCTAGAAGAAATAATTATCTTTCATCAAGGAATATTACTTATAAGTTTGGACTGGAATTTGATTTGCAACAGTGAAAATGTGTCTGGGGCCCCAGAAGGGAAAATATAACAAAAGAGGGTAAATATTTAAAGAAATGAATGAAAATATTTGGCATGAAAGATGTGAATTCAGTACTAGGTGTTTGTAGTGAATTTACATATTATTCCCCTGACACAAAAACTGGACCTAGACTAGATAGAATTTCCATTTCACAGGAACATGTGCATAAAATTGAAGGTCTTGATACGTACCCAATAAATATTTCATATCATGCGGCAATAATAACTAAATAAAAACACAGGGTAATGACATATAAATGAGACACTTGCACTTTCCCACCTATCTTTTGAAAAGAGAAAATTTTAAAGAACGGGTAATGTTAAGTACTCAGGAGCTATTAGAAAAGATAGAAATTTCTTCTGGAAATATAGATAGGGAGTAGGATAAAATTAAACTGGAATTTACAAATAGGGTGGAAATAAAATAAAGGGAGGTATGGTTAAGAAGTAATAAGAATTATTTAGAGGGACTGACAAATCTTCAAGTAATGCAAAATAGGGGGACCCTTACAAAATAAGAAGAGGAACAACTGCAGAATGCTAAACAGAAAATAAAAGATTACCTCGATAATAATCATGAGTTTAGAAAGATTGCTGTTAAACAACTGTTTTTTGATGATAACTGTAGAGCAGAAAACATTTAGCACAACGACTTAGGCAACAGAAAGTAGAAAGGGCTGTCACCAAGCTTAGGGAGCTGATAACAAGGAAGATAACAAGGGATCCTGTAGAAGTATTAGAAATATTTCAGAAATTCTATGAAAGTCTGTATAAAGCAGCGAAATGTGGAAATTAAGAAAAAGTACAAATGGAAGTGTTTATGGAAGAATTAAATATGACAAGGTTAGAGGTAGAGGAGGCTCAATTACAAACAGGATAGGAAGAGATGAGATAAAAATGGTGATGTATAACCAATCTACAGGAATAGATGGAAGGCAAACATTTGACAACATTAACAAAACAGTGATGATCCAGAGGGAAGCAGAATGTAAGAAAATACCACTGTTGGTGGTGGGTCTTGATTCAGAGAAAGCATCTGACAAAGTAACCTGGGACTTTATGAGCAGAGCAATGGAAGCATTTGCATTCCCTCATAAAATTATATGGTTCATTAGGAAGATAAATCAGGGATCTGAGGAGAAAATTAAAATGGGTGGGGTCCTCCCTGATAATCTCTGCTTGAGCACAGGAACAAATTGGGGTGTCCTCTCTCCCCTTTGTTATTTGCAATATATTTAGAACCACTGGCAAAGAAAATAAGGGACTCAGAAATTCAAGGATATAATTGGCATAGTAGTCAAAAAAAGCTGTCTCTATTTGCATGACACTTGACAAAACCAGAAAGGGACTTTACAGTGCTGTGGAACATACTGAGATAGTTTCAAACTTTTTCAGGATACAAAATTAATGAAGCTAAAACAAAAACAATAGCAGTAAATTATGTACCTACATATGAATTGGTTCAGCAATATCCATATTTATGGGGACAAGATAAAAATAAGTATTTAGGAGTATGGATTAAAATGATACCGGTGTGGCACCTATGGATATGTGGGAAGAGACTAAACAAAAGATAATACAAAAACTGAGAAAATGGAAGCTATGTTATATTGATACTGATAGCAAGATACAAGCAGTTAAAATACTTTTTGGCCCATGTTTTTATCAACTAGAAGAGAAGTTGTGGATAGCAATTTATAAAGAGCTGAAGGATTTTATCTGGGAGGGGAAGATGGCAAGAGTCAAGTGGGATAAGCTTATTCTTCCAACAGAACAACGGGGACTGGGATTACCCGATTTGAAGGGGTACTTCAGAGCAACACAGTTAAGGCTGCTATACATAGTACAAGCAGAAACCTATAATTCAAAGTGGAAAGAGATGATGATGAAACAGGAGGGAAGTTCAAGAAACAAGAAGAGACTGGGATTCTAGATGCAGACCTTTAAGGAGAATAACAATAATCATACAGATTATATTCATAAAGTAGCAGAAAGTATTCACAGAATTAAGCCAAACCAGGAATGGACATCGGAGATTCTGCTGATAGGGATGACTGCAATTAGGGATACAGACAACAGGCAAGAGGGGGCTAAAACTGGCAAAGGAACCAAGGTATTGGGAGCAAATAACTAGAGGGGGGGAGGTAATAAATTGGGAAGATGCCAAGAACTTATTTGGACTGCAAGTCAGAGACTGCCTTCCATATTAAGGACTGATATCAGAGTATAGGCAAAGAGAAAGAAATGGGGGGGTCCTAAATGAAAGACCAGCACTGGTAGAGTTTTTAGTAGAACCTAGAACAGAAATTGCTGTTAAGAAAGGAATAATTAGTACAGCATATAAAATATTGCATGATAACCATAAGAATCAATTAGAGGAGGTTAGAAAGGATTGGTAAACAAAAACTGGCTAAGCAATTCACAAAGAAACAATGGGATATATGTATGTCTCCCAAATATGCAACAAAGTCTAGAAGATTTAGGCTCTTTGCTTGGAAGTGTTTACACAGGTATTTTTATACCCAGACAGCAACTGTTGGGAGGTGTGACTGAAAAGAAACAGGTAATTGGGAACATATTTTCTGGGAGTATAATGAGTTGGCAGACTTTAAGGATTCCCTGCAGACTGCTCTGTCAGAGATGCTGGGTGAGCAAACTGGTGTAACTAAAGAAATTATGTTTTTGAGCTATGATACAGAATCATAAATGCTTAGACATAGCAAGGCCTGCTGAATCTAGCTTTGTTTGTATAACTTGAGCACTGATCCTGGCCATCTTTTTTTGGAGAAGGTTCCCTTGCACCCTAGTAAGCAGGGGTGTGCAGTTAGAACGTGCCTGATTGAAAACTGCTGGAACAGGGCTCAGTTTTGAGCTTTTTTTTTTTGGTTAATTGGGTAACTTGTTTAAATCAAATCTAATTCTAGTAAGTTAGTTTATATTGCTATGTGTGACACCTGTACTTCTTTCTATATTGGGAAGACTGAGAGGCTTCTCAAGACAAGAATTTACGAGCATTTGTATGACATAAAAAATAAAAAAGCTACAAATGCTTTGTATAAAAACAGTATGACATGTAATGATTATACAGGTTTTCATTTTGCTATTTTAGATTTAGTTCATTTGGAAGCCAGAGGTGGAGACTGGCAAAATCTATTATTGAAAAAGGAATTGATATGGCAGCTTAGGCTTGCAGCAAATGTTTCCCCTGGCTTAAATGAATGTTTGAATTTGGCACCAATTTTAAAGGAAAGGGCAGAACAAGTTTAAGTAAAATTAGAAATAGTTGATATTTGTATACAAATAATACATATTTATTTACTTGTGATATTTGTGCTTTTTACCATTACATATTGTACTACTACAATGTTTTATATTTTTTATTAATATCATGATGTATAGTGCGATTATTATATATTTTATATATATATGTTTTTATTTTTATTTTATTTTATGCATTTTTATATGTATTTTCCGATGCATCTAGATTATGTATACATACAGGTTTTTTTCCTATAAAACCCAAAAAAAGCACTATTCGTTGCGAGTCCAATACCTTCTTTATTATAACACCAAATAAATTAAGCGCTTTCATCAGTTAAAACTTGACTTCATCAGAATTAAATACAAAGGATAAAACCCTGCTTTAATATATGGACTACTAGTCAGTGATTGGTCCAATAATTTAAACAATTAACAAGTCCATTAACTTAATTGAGATTTAAAATACCAAAGGTTAATTTATCACATCTAATAAAATTTCTGCAAAATTCTTAATGTTCTTAAAACATTGTAGTAGTACAATATGTAATGGTAAAAAGCACAAATATCACAAGTAAATAAATATGTATTATTTGTATACAAATATCAACTATTTCTAATTTTACTTAAACTTGTTCTGCCCTTTCCTTTAAAATTGGTGCCAAATTCAAACATTCATTTAAGACAGGGGAAACATTTGCTGCAAGCCTAAGCTGCCATATCAATTCCTTTTTCAATAATAGATTTTGCCAGTCTCCACCTCTGGCTTCCAAATGAACTAAATCTAAAATAGCAAAATGAAAACCTGTATAATCATTACATGTCATACTGTTTTTATACAAAGCATTTGTAGCTTTTTTATTTTTTATGTCATACAAATGCTCGTAAATTCTTGTCTTGAGAAGCCTCTCAGTCTTCCCAATATAGAAAGAAGTACAGGTGTCACACATAGCAATATAAACTAACTTACTAGAAAAACAATTGCCTCTCCTAGGGTAAACTGTATTATTGTTCTGGTTTTTCAAACTTATTTTAGTATCCTGTAAGATGTAAGAACAATATTTACATCTCCCACAACACCTAGTACCATTGTTAATGACTTCATCTGTTACAAGACATTTTGGTCCACTTTCTAGAATCTTTTTCAGATTAAATCCAATTTTTATTGCCTTCCTTCTGGGGGCACCTGACATCTGGGGCAAGAAAAACTGAAGAAAATGGCGTCGGCTGGTTCTTTTATACCCCTGTTGCACTGACGTCAGGGAAGAGGCGACGACAACCGACGCCGGACCTAGACTTTGGAATTCGGCCGACCGAGGACCCGCCTGACGGCAGGAAAACTCATCTGTTACGACTGCAGCTGTATTAGCACTTGAACATCTACATTTATGGTAGGTACAAAACTGTACTTTGTACTTACAGAATTTACTCTATCTCTACTAATCTGCACATCCAGGAAATCAATCTCACTCTGGGAATATTTATAAGTAAACTTTAGAAAATTAGTAACAGTATTCAAAAATTGCATGAACTCCAACAGTAATTCTTCAGTGCCACCCCAAAACAACATAAAAACGTCATCTACTAAGCGCTTGTACCACAGAATCGATTCACTGTATACGTTGTTAAACAGAACTGCATTAACTTCCCATTGCACCAAAGAAAGGTTGGCATTGCTATTGGCACAAGCTGTGCCCATAGCCATGCCAACCTTCTGTAAGTAGTAATCATCTCCAAACATGAAAATATTGTTGTCAAGTATAATATCCAACAGAGCACAGTGTAGTCTAACTTTCTCTGAGGATACACCTTTGTTCAACAACAGGTCTCTAACATTCTCTATACCTCATGTGTTGGGTATCACAGTGAACAATGACTATACATCTAGAGTTACAAACAAACAATCAGTTTCTAAAGGTTCCAAATGCATATTTAACTCACTAAGGAAAGTCTTAGTATCTTGTAACACAGTTTCACACTTGTCCAAAATTGGATGTAAATTCTTTTGTACATAAATAGAGAGGGGCTCAGTGGCCCACCCTCTACTAGAGACTATCTGCCACATCGGAGGGGTTATCAAGCTCTTATGTGTCTTCGGTAACCCATATATAGCAGGAATGATGGGATGTTCCATCTTAAAATAATCGAAAATTGAATCTGAAATCATGCCAGAGATCAGTAGATCAAATATATAAAATTCAATCTTATCAATCACACTCTTGGCTACACACAAAGAAATAGGTTGATATGTATACGTATCACTCAACAAATCCATCATTCTGCTGATATACAAACTCTTATCTAAAATGACAATGCCCCATCCTTTGTCAGCTGGTCGTATTTCTATAGAAGATAGTCCCTTTAATTCTTGTAGAGCCTCATATTCAACATTGGACATGTTAAAAAAACAATGTTTTGTCATTTTTATCAAATAATTCTCTTAGCTGTCTTTCACACACGTCAATAAATGTATCATCTATGGTAGCATTCACAGGTGGTATATATAAACTGTGTTTTTTAAAAATACAGCGTTCATGCACACTACCATGAAACATGGCTTGCAGGGTCAAAGTTCTACCGAATAACTTTAGGTCTTTTAATAGATCTACCAAATCAATTCTCCGAGCTGGTGTAAAGCTCAATCCTCTGTTTAGTAGCATATTTTGTGTGTCAGTCAACGTATATGAAGATATATTTACCACTAAACTTGTTTGAATTTCTTTCCAGTTCTGACCGGCTCTTCTATGCTGTGTGGGTGTTGCATTCTCTGATTCCTTATGCGGCTTCTTGATCTGCCCCTTATCGGTAGGGGATTTGTTAACAAAAAACACCCTTGTAGTGCCGGAAACAACATATCCGTCTGCTGATCCTTGTCCAGCCCTGAGGACAACGTTGAAGATTCCTTACGTCTCACGGCTTGGCTGCTGTTGGTATGCAATAACATAGTGCCACAGTTCTCTTTCACATTTGTTGGTCCTGTCTCTTTTTCCTTAGTTAAAGGTGTAATTATGTTCTCCCTCATATGTCCATCAACAACGGTGGAAAAATCAGGTTGAATATAATGGATCGATTCATTGGAGGTCACAGAGGCAACTTGACAACGCCCCACATTTACGTCGCCCTGTGATAGAGTAGCTTTACTTCTCTCCCTTGCCCATGAAAACACATTGCCTTGCCGGAAATCTGAAAAATCTCTCTGTAGCTTCCGTGATTTAGTGGTGACAATCTCTTCTCATACATAGTTATATCTTCGTGTAGCTTATCCATTTTATCTCCCATGACATCAGGCAAAAAGCTATCGTACATCTCATTTTGTTTGGCATTTATTTCAATAACTAACTCTGTTTCTTGTGGTCGAAAAAAAATTATAAGGAGTTGCATATACTTAGCACTGCACTCCAAATTCAATAGCTGCCATTGTCTTAGAAGCTCTGGATATGCCTGACCGCAACTTGGCATGGTTAGAACCCGTAGTCCTCTTGGTGCAACGTTAAAACTGAGTGATGCTTCTAAGTGAAAGTGCTGCCATTGTTGGAGCTTGTATTTATATAGTTTGTTCTCAAGCACTTTATATTTATTCAGGAAATTATCATACATAGTAACATCTCGTGGTTGCGAACTGCCAACAAATATTTCTCGTTCAGTTAACAGCGAGTTAATATTAGATTCCAACAGTGCATTGAAACGTTCCCTCATCCTCTTATTAGAGACTCCAGATACATGCATCAACTGAGGGACTGAATCCACTTCAACAATTCAGTATTCCCTTCTGCCATGTTCGATAGGGAATAACAATCCAGCAAAAACACCCAAACGAATAAAGTAACAATGTAACAAAAATAAATTGAGCAAAGGCAACAAATCACTGGTTACACACGGCAGAAATAAAACTCGTTTAATAGAAAAGTTAGCGCTTTCACGGATATGTTCCGCTTCATCAGACTTACTTATACAAAACTAAATGTGCCTATAAATACAAGTTCAAAAATAGGAGAACCAATCAAGAACCATGATAAATTAATGACATCACCTCTTACATCACATTAATACAATTAATTAAAAACCTAATAAATAAACTTAGGAAAAAAACCTGTATGTATACATAATCTAGATGCATCGGAAAATACATATAAAAATGCAAAAAAAAAAAATAAAAACATATATATATATATATATATATATATATATATATATATAATATATAATAATTGCACTATATATCATGATACTAATAAAAAAATATGTAGAGTATATACAGAACATATAGAATATAAAGGATCAGTGATTACCGTGATACCCAACACATGGGGTATAGAGAATGTTAGAGACCTGTCGTTGAACAAAGGTGTATCCTCAGAGAAAGTTAGACTACTCTGTGCACTGTTGGATATTATACTTGACAAGAATATTTTCATGTTTGGAGATGATTACTACTTACAGAAGGTTAGCATGGCTATGGTCACAGCTTGTGCTAATAGATACGCCAACCTTTCTTTGGTGCAATGGAAAGTTAATGCCGTTCTGTCTAACAACGTATACAGTGAATCGATTCTGTGGTACAAGCGCTTTGTAGATGACGTTTTTATGTTGTGGGGTGGCACTGAGGAATTACTGTTGGAGTTCATGCAATTTTTGAATACTGTTACTAGTTTTCTAAAGTTTACTTATAAATATTCCCAGAGTGAGATTGATTTCCTGGATGTGCAGATTAGTAGAGATAGAGTAAATTCTGTAAGTACAAAGTACAGTTTTGTACCTACCATAAATGTATATGTTCGAGTGCTAATACAGCTGCAGTCGTAACAGATGAGTTTTCCTGCCGTCAGGCGGGTCCTCGGTCGGCCAAATTCCAAAGTCTAGGTCCGGCGTCGGTTGTCGTCGCCTCTTCCCTGACGTCAGTGCAACAGGGGTATAAAAGAACCAGCCGATGCCATTTTCTTCAGTTTTTCTTGCCCCAGATGTCAGGTGCCCCCAGAAGGAAGGCAATACATAAATTTATGTCATAATGCAATGCAATATAATCAAAAAAACAGTAGTTGCAAGCAAATACACCATAAATGAATACCCCAATCAGGTTGTATGAGGAGGTGTTAGCCAATAGGCCTGTCCCAAGAGGGAAGGAGGGAGGGAAACCTGGACTGCAGCTGTATTAGCACTCGAACATCTACATTTATGGTAGGTACAAAACTGTACTATGTTCATCGTGTATACAGCTGCAGTCATAACCGATGGGTAGAATCCCAAAGCTAAAAAAGGGTGGTAGGCACTGGGTGGAACTAGGAGGAGCCAGGATGCCCTGCAAGACTGCAGTGGCAAAGCCTGCTCTAGTTTTGGAGTATAATGGTAAGTGGTAGTGCTTGGAGAAGGTATGCACAGAACTCCAAGTGGCTGCTTCCACAATATCTTTGGTAGGAACCCCTCTGAAGAAAGCTGCAGAGGTAGCTGTGGCCCTTGTGGAGTGAGATCTTTTGCCTGCAGGTACAGTTTTACCATGAAAAGAGTAACAAAAAGCATGCAGTGGGCTATCCATTTTGAGATTGTCTGTTAGGAAATTGGCTTCCCTTTAGCTCCTGTAGCATAGGACACAAAGAGTTGCTCTGATTTTCTGAAAGGCTTTGTTCTGTCCAAATAATAACGCAGCTGTCTGTGGATGTCCAAGGAATGTAGTAGTCTCTCCCCTTTGTTTTGAGGATTAGGGTAAAAGGTAGGTAAGTGGATAGCCTGATTCAAAGCTACCCTGGATACCACCTTTGGCATAAAGGACGGGTTGGTTCGTAAGGAAACTCTGTCCTGATGGAAAATGATGAAAGGCTGCACAGCCATGAAGGCTTGTAGTTCCGATACCCTGCAAGCTGAGGTGATAGCCAGAAGGAAGGCTGTTTTCCAGGACAAATATTGCAATTCTGTTGAGGCAGCTGGCTCAAAAGGAGGCAAGGTCAGTTTTTCTAGAATGAAATTGAGGTCCCAAGCAGGTACTGGTTGTTTCCTTGGGGGTTTTATATTCTTAGCCCCTCTGAGGAACTGTCTTAAGAGGGGGTGAGAGAATAAAGGAGGATCAGTGTTGTATTCTGCAGAAATATCTGAGGCATGGATTTTGATGGAGGAGAATGAAAGTCCACTGCTTAGCATCTCAGCTAGATACTGTAATATTTGAGGCAAATTCAGTATTCCAGGATTCTGGCCCTTTTTCTCATTCCAGGCACAAAACCGTTTCTATTTTGCGGAGTAAGCTTTTCTAGTAGAAGGCCTTCTGGCCTCCAAAATGACATCCTGCACCTCCTTGGAGAGTAGGGTCTGTTGTGAAGTTAAGGAATCTTCCATGCGGCCAGATTGAGTGTTTTCAGCTGACTGTGAAGAGTTTTGAAGCTGTGCTGAGTCAGAAAAAGAGGCATTAGAGGTAGGGTCCATGGTGGTGAATGCGTCAGGCTCCTCAGGAGTGGGTACCAGTGTTGTCTTGGCCAGTCTGGAGCAATGAGAATCATCTTTGGTCTGTCTGCTCTGGTTTTTAATAGAACTTTGGGAAGCAGAGGAAGAGGTGGAAAGGCATAAACTGTCATTGTTGTCCAACTGAAAGAGAGTGCGTCCACTCTCCAGGCCTGTGGATGAAAAGTCCTTGAGCAGAATTTTGTTAATTGGTGATTTTTGTGGGAGGCAAAGAGATCTATGTCTGGCCTTCCCCATGCTTGAATTATCTCTGTAAAAACTTGAGGATGCAACTTCCATTCGTGTGGATCTGTCATATTTCTGCTTAGGTTGTCTGCCAGCGTGTTTTCCTTGCCTGGCAAGTACTGTGCTTGAAGTTCGATTTGTAATTCCAGAGCCATGTTCCAAAGAGACATGGCCAGCCTGCATAGGGGGTATGAATGGGTTCCTCCCTGTTTGTTTATGTACCACATTACTGTGGTGTTGTCTGTCCTTATCAATAGTTGACCTGGATGCAGACGGTCTTTGAAAGCTATAATAGCATTTATTACTGCTAGCATTTCCTTTTGATTGATGTGTAGGTACTTTTCTTTTTGGGACCATTTGCCCTGAATGCACCGATCTGTCATGTGCGCCCCCCAGGTGTAGTCCGAGGCGTCTGTTGTGATGACTTGATTTGCTTGAGGCTTGCAGAATGGGAGACCTGTGTTTCTTTGGCATGCTTGAGCTCACCACAGAAATTCCTTTTGAAGACATGGAATCAGTGGTATTATTGTTTCCAAACTGTGGCTGTGTTGAGACCATAGGTTTTTCAGGTACCATTGAAGTTTCCTCATATGCAGCTTTGCACATGGGATTAGTAGGATGCAAGATGCCATGAATCCCAGAGCCTGCAGGATTTTCCTTGCAGTCAGCCTGGTGAAATTTGCTAGTTTTCTGAAGTATTGAGTTAGTTGCCCCTGTTTCTCTGGTGTGAGGTAGGCCATCTGGGTGTTTGCGTCCAAGTTGGCACCCAGGAAAATTATTGTTTGAGAGGGTATTAGCCTTGATTTCTTTTTGTTGACTGTGTATCCCAGAGAATTCAA
The DNA here is from genome assembly GCF_019279795.1 of Protopterus annectens. NCBI lineage: Eukaryota > Metazoa > Chordata > Ceratodontiformes > Protopteridae > Protopterus > Protopterus annectens. The sequence goes on along the minus strand of NC_056751.1, from coordinate 35,456,009 downwards.
CAACATTATTACAAAAGCCAGATGTTTTAGAAGTATGTGCTTGCTGTCCGCTTGGATCAGGCAGTCGTCCAAATATGGGTATATTTGTATCACTTGAAGTCTGCAGTAGGCAATTACTGATGCCAGGCATTTCGTGAATACTCTGGGCGCAGTAGATAAGCCAAAGGGCAATGCAGAAAATTGATAATGGGTTGAACCTGCAAGAAATCTGAGGTATCTTCTGCAATCTTGTCTGACTGGGACATGCAGATATGCCTCCTTGAGGTCCAATGTTACCAGCTAAGACTCCTTGCCCAGCATGGGAAGAAGCTGCTGTAATGTGAGCATCTTGTATTTTGGCACGAGTAAAAATGTGTTTAGGATGGATAGGTCCAAAATAGGTCTCCAATCTTTTCCCTTCCTTGGTACCAGGAATAGTCTGGAGTAAAAACCTTGACTTTGTTCTTGTGTAGGTACCTCTTGAATAGCTTTCATGTCCACGAGATCTGAAATTTGTTTTTGTGCCTCTGCCCTTTGATTGTGTGGCAGGTTTGGCATGCCTCTCATTTTTGGAAGGGTGTGAAAATGGAATCTGTAGCCTCTGTTTATAATGTCCAGGATCCATTTGTCTTTTGTGACAATATGCCAATTTTTTGAAAATAATGCCAGTTTTCCGCCTAAAGGTGCTGCCATTTGAGCCTTGCTTGGCATGCAAAGGGGAAAGTCATTGGGTCTGCTTTCTGAATGGCTGTGAACTATCCTCACCACCTCTTTGTGCAGGAGCTTGCCATTGTCTGCCTCTAAACGATCCTTGAGATTGCCATCTGCCCCTCGGGCGCCTGTATCTACCTCTTTGGGGTCTGTCCGTGGCTGGAAAGGACCAATTTTTGGAAGACCAATTTCTACTGAAACGTGGAGGTTGTACCTGTAGGAAATCTTTCACTGTTTGCATTGATTTAGCCTTTTCCTCCATTTTCTGTAATACCTCCTCAGCTTTAACACCAAATAATACATCTTTTTGCAGAGGGGCATCTAGTAATTTAGCTTTGACATGATCTGGTAAGGTTTGCTCTTTGAGCCAGGCATGTCTACGTATGACTGATCCTGTAACAGCAGCTCTACGTGAGGCCTCTAAAGCATCAAAACCACATTGCAAAGTATGTTTACCCACTTGTTCTGCACTATGCATCAAATCCTGCAACTCCTTCAAGTCTGGTTGTTCAGGCTGTGACATTTTGCTTCTCAACTGTGATAACAGAAACTGTTGGTACTTTAGCATATGGAACTGGCAGTTTAATGCCCTCATGGTTAAGGTGGCCGAGGTGTATACCTTTTCCCCCCACCTTTCTAAAGCTCTGGAATCTCTTTCTGAAGGTAATGGATTTTTAGCAGTGGAGGCCTTAATTCCTTTGGGGCCCTGTGAGATAGTTTCTGGGTCAGCCGCATGGCTTTTGTATAGGAACTGGTGTGAGTCAGGAACCCAGTAATACCTGTCAGGCTTGACTGGGGCTGGAGGTAAAGAGTCTGGGTTAAGGCAGGCCTCCGAATACACGTCATCTAGAATGTCTAAGACAAAAGGTATAGCCAGAGGCCTGCGCTGAGGGAGCAAGAGAAAATCCCTAAGCCTTTTCTTGGAGTCTGAGTACTCTTGGCCTTCCCAGTGGAAGTGTTCCCTCAAGGTATGCAAGGTTTCCCCAAAAGAGTAATCGTCGGGGGGGGGGGGGGAGACAGAGGGAATGGACTCCTCTGCATCAGAATCCTCAGAAGGGGAGTATGAATGTTCCTGGTCATCAGAATGCTCTGAAATAATGGAGGCCTGGTCCGAGGAGGGGGATTCTTCCTCCACGCTGGGCCTTTTGTCCGGGGGGGGGTTGAGAACCCCCTGATAAGAGTAATCAAATCCTCAGCCATTTTGAGCATCTGCTTTTTAGGCATGGGGCCTTGAGAAGGGCCCTGTGGAGCTTGTCTCTTAGCATGCATGGCTGCTTTAGACTTAGTGAAAGCCTTGATGGAAAAAGAAGAGGAGGGCCTGAAGACACCTTGAGAGGTGGCAGACCTGTCTAAACTCTGAGTTTCACCGCCAAGAGTGGCTTCGGTATCGGTAGTCGGGGTGTGGGCCAAAGAGCCTGCGACCTCGGGTACAGTAGACACCGCCAATGAAGTGTCGTCAGTAGTCAGGGGCTGCGTAGGCGCCTCACTGAGAACCGGACCACCTGTAGTCAGCTTTGGCGTGGTGTCGGTAGAAGCCGCGGACCTCATATGTCGGTCCTTATCTTTGCGTCTTTTACTCAAAACTGGAGTCGGAGTATCTGACGACATAATGTAATTAAATTTTTTGCCAAAATAGTGTTGGGCGAACTCCGCCCGACGCTTAATGGTGCGTCTGTTGAATGTAGCACAAAAATGACAGGCCGAGACGTCGTGGTCTGGGCCTAAGCAAGGAATGCAGAGGGAATGAAAATCCTTATGCGGTATTTGCTTCCCACATGAAATGCAATTATTAACTTTGTCTGACATCGGTCTGAGGCAAGAAAAGTTTCCCCAACGGGGTACTTAGCTTTCAAGAAGACTTCGGTTGCAAAATATTCGTAATCTCAGGAGCTAGCCGACCGGCACTTGCGAACTGCTTCTGCTTCGGGCACCGCGCGGCAAGAAAGACTGAAGAAAATGGCGTCGGCTGGTTCTTTTATACCCCTGTCGCACTGACGTCAGGGAAGAGGCGACGACAACTGACGCCGGACCTAGACTTTGGAATTCGGCCGACCGAGGACCCGCCTGACGGCAGGAAAACCCATCTGTTATGACTGCAGCTGTATGCACGATGAACATCACTGTAGAGAAAACCTGTTAGAAAAAAACAACGTATTGCACTACAAGAGTATGCACTCCAGACATGTTAAACGTAATGTCTTAAAAGGGCAGATCTACAGGATCATGCGCCGTACAATGATGACACCCAATTGGAATTGGCACTGGCCAAACTGAAGAGTGAGTTTATGGAGAGAGGGTATAAAGAGAAAGCCACTGACAGCCAGATACAAGATGCCTGGAAAGAGAGACAAGGCAGGTGTAGACCTTATTTTAACAATAATGTATTGTCAGTGATACCTGAAGTAGAATATGTGACCAATAGTAATGAGTTAACTGTAGATGTACATGTACAGAATAAAGTGTGAATGCCTCTGACTTTTGCCAGTAATGTAAGCATGGTATGTGACATAATTAAGAATAATTGGGCTATTCTGCAGATGGTGGATGAGTTGACGGGGGTGATAGGAAGAAGGCCCAACTTTATTTTTCAAAATAATAGATCTATTAAAGATCAGTTGTGCTATAAATCTTATTCACAGAAGTATGTTCCATCAGATAGACAAGGCACATATGCATGCAGAAATTGTATGGCCTGTGCACACATTCATCTCGGAGGGCATTTTATACATCCATCTCTAGGCTTTAAGATTGATACACAATTTTATGCTGAATGTAAGACCAGAAATGTGGTCTACTTCAGCTTTTGCACAAAATGTTTCTCCTTTTATATAGGGAAAACCAATTGTTCTTTTAAAGAAAGGATATTAGAACATTGTAGGGATGTGAAAGACAGTAATGCTTTAGCTATGCATGTGAAAAAAGAGGGTTCAGAGCATATGTTTAAATTTTTAGTGTTGGAAATTGTAGATAGTAGTAAAAGAGGTGGTGATCTGAATATCAGCACTGAAGCCGTTGAAAAAAATGGATATTAAAGTTTCAGGCAGATAAACCACCAGGTCTAAACAACAGAGTTTCTCTAAAACCCTTTCTCAAAGCTAGAGCCCTTAAACATTGATCCTATATATTCTATATGTTCCATATATACTCTATATATATTTTTATTAGTATCATGATATATAGTGCGATTTTATATATATATATATATATATATATATATATATATATATATATATATATATATAGGTTTTTATTTTTATTTTATTTTATGCATTTTTATATGTATTTTCTGATGCATCTAGATTATGTATACATAACAGTTTTTTTCCCTATGTTTATTTATTAGGTTTTTAATTAATTGTATTAATGTGACGCAAGAGGTGATGTCATTAATTTATCATGGTTCTTGATTGGTTCTCCTATTTTTGAACTTGTATTTATAGGCACATTTAGTTTTGTATAAGTAAGTCTGATGAAGCAGAACGTATCTGTGAAAGCGCTAACTAGCACTAACTTTTCTATTAAATGAGTTTTATTTCTGCCGTGTGTAACCAGTGATTTGTTGCCTTTGCTCAATTTATATGCAAATTACCTCTTTGTAGAGCAACTTGAGTAAGGTATGTAGTAAAAACTTAGGAAACAATCTCCTCAGAACCAGAGTCATGTGCTTGTGACGAAAATAAGCGAGAAGCCCTGTCCTGTGCATGAATCGTGCCATCCCAAATAGAACCAAGATGCTCTCCTCCAAAAAAAGGAAGCCAATCTGGTGGTCCCCTGCCATCAATAAACTATACAACAGATGGAAGAAACTGTTGCAGAAAAGAGGAAAATCCCAGGATGCAAAAAACTCCCTTACCAGCCTCAGTAAGAAGCTGAGATCCCTCATAAAATCCTCCAAAGCTAGTTACAAAAATAAAATTGCCAAAGATTCCAAAGACAACCACAAGGCATTCTATAGTTATGTCAAGAATCTAAATGGCAATGCTCAGATCTGCTCTGAACTCCAACAGAATAGCATGAAATATACTGATCCCAAGGATTTTGGCAATATCCTGGCAGATCGATTTAGTGACAACTTTACCACCCTCTCACCCCCTAAAGGGCCCATCTCATTACCAAAAGACTGCTAAATTCGAATAATCACGGCCACACAGGTAGAAACCGCACTCTCCAAAGCTAAGAATACAGTATCCATGGGGCCAAATGACATCCCGGGCTGTGTACTACATGAACTACAAAATGAACTGGCACCTCACCTAAGTGTCATGTTTAATCATAGCCTCACCTCAGGCTTCGTGCCCACTGAGTGGCGCACAGCTACAGTTATCTCACTCCACAAGGGGGGATCCACCTTGGATCCCAGGAACTACTGTCCCATCAGTCTGATGAGCCTGATCTGCAAGGGCATGGAATGCATTATCATGGAACTTATAAACAAAGACACTGGCAACCTTCAAACACTGGACCCCACCCAGTTTGGGTTCGTGAAGGGCCGATCTTGTCTCCTGAACCTGAGTGACTTCTTCGAATCAGTCCCCAGACTGTGGATGAAGGTAAGGCAGTCCATACAGCCTATCTGGACAGGCCTTCGACACCATCCCCCACTCTGGAATCATAGATAAACTTACTAAGCTGGGCATAAATCCCTACATCACTCGATGGGTTGCCAACTGGCTTACTGACAGAACCCACACTGTAAAAGTAGCCGACACCAAATCCAGCTCCAGACAAGTGACAAGTGGAGTACCTTACGGTTCCATCTTGGGACTGCTCTTGTTTGGCATCTACTTCTCTGAAGTACAGGCCAACACTAAGGGACTCTGGCTAACAAAGTTCACAGATGACTGCAAACTGGGAGCCATTATTGAATCTCCAAATGATGTGGACATTCTACAAAAGGGCCTTACAGAAACAGATGCTTGGTGCCAGTGCCATGGGCTCAAGCTTAATTCTAAGAAATGTATAGTTATCCCCTTTGG